>NC_056731.1:514041260-514306260 GCF_019279795.1 Protopterus annectens
AATCAAACATGCCAAAAGCACTTTTAAGCACTTTAAACCTGTTCTGCGCTCGTTTGTGCGGAGGTAACGCATGCGCACTGGCAGTTAGCCTGTGGGAGCGGCGCGCAAACGGTGTGCGCTGGGATAAATCTTAATTGGCTAGCGACACACATGTTCAGCTAATTGCACACAGTTTCAGCCTGTTTACCTGCTGCTTGGCAACGGCACGCAGTTTGCAGCTTTTAAACACTACTCAGCTACGGGCGCTCTGTCCCACGGCAGCTTAGCTATCAGTACATTTCTGACTATTTTTATTCTTATGTTACTTCAAAATGCTCTATTTCATTCCATTTTACAAAAGGGAATACATTTACATTTGTACAATACTGTCAGGGGGCTTTTTAGTGCTTATTTACAAAAAAAAAAAAAAGGTTGTTGTAAGGGCTCGAACCCTGCCTGCCTACTCTTAGGGCGGCTACTCTACCGCTAAGCTATTATTTCTTGGCTTACTTTGCATATTTAGTTCTTATATCCTTTTCCACTGACTGCTAACTGTGATTGCGCTAGTAGCACACCACGCTTTTTACACAGTAGCAAACATTTACGGGGTTTAACAAAAAAAAAAGGTTTTAATTTACTTTTATGACATCTCTTCACTTTATACACTGATGGCCAGTCGGGGCATGTGTTGTATAGTGTGTTTATTCACATTTTCATGGCCTTTCTCGTGGCTGTTTACTTTCAGCCATTCTAGTCTTCCGGGGGCGTGTCCACTTGCAGAGCTTAGCCTACAGACACGCCCCCTACTCTCTTACACGGACCGTGTAAGAGTTACTAGTGTGATTCAGCATGCCTCATGCACCTCATGCATATGCATGACATGCTGACATCACACAGTTTAACTGCAGCCTCCGTGTAAGAGTTATAACTCTTACACGGAGGCTTCCTGAATCTGGCCCAGTACTTACTAATTATACAACAATATTTTTATAGATAGTTTTTAGGGTTTTTGTACACAAACCTGAAGAAGTCTAGAAGGATGAAAGCGATCTTTGTTAACAATAAGTTATGAAAATAGAATATGATTTTTACAATTGATTTTTTTACATGCAAAGTGTATATGTATATATTTATATATATTTTTTGATTACCAAATGGACTAAGGTTGATATATTTCCAGCCATGTAGTATATTGTCTTGGATAAAATCTTAATAATCTTGTTAAATAAGAGGTACCACATCATTATAAATTTTATTTAAAGTACATAAGGGTTATATTATTATGACAGCTACTAAGTAGGGCAGGACCAGCTCGAATGTCCCACTGATGGGGGAAGGGATGTGAATTTAACATGTGTACCAATAACACTTTGTTTTACAGCACAATAAACCACTCCCTTGCCTGATATTATTTTACTTGGGTCACTTGTCTGTGTACTTAAAGGATTTTCGACTGGAAACAGACTGCCTGCCTTGCTTGGATTACTTTTCAATACTTAGTAATTCTGTACAATATTTCGTATTATATATATATATATATATATATATATATATATATATATATATATATATATATATATATACTACTGTTGTCTGATCTGATTAATATACAGTGATTAACTACAGATGTATGGACTGAAAATCTTCCACACAGAGACGTTTCATACACTGTTTTGATGTATCATACTTCCTTTGTCCTATATGAGTAGATACAGTCTGTGAGGAAGTTTGCGGTAACTGCTTTTGACCAACTCCATAAGAAGGGAGAACCAATTTTGCCAGGCCAAAAGGGGGTTATCACAATGAGTTTTGGTAAATCTTTCTGAGTCTTCAGAAGTACCTTGGAAATCATTGGAAAGAGTGGAAAAGCATAAAGGAACATCCCAACCAAGGGAATGAAATAGCATCTGTTTTCGATGCATGGCTGAAAGGATACCTTGAACAGAATTTAGTCTAGTTTTCACTTTTGAAAGGAGGTGAACAGATCTATCTGAGGTGTTTCCTACATCTGGATCAATTACTGCAAAACCTTTAAATTGAGTTTCCACTTACGATGGTCTGTCCAACATCTGCCGGGTTTGTCTGTCACTATGTTTTGCTCTGACAGTATGTAAGAAGCCTGACAAGTAAGGGAGTCCTGAAGAACTAGCTTCTAAGCAATCTTTGCTAACTGGCACAGGGGTTATGACCTGGTGCCTCACCCCACCCCTGAATTCCCCTGTCTATGTGTCACATCACTGTGGTGTTGTCTGTAATCACCTGGAAAGGGCCAAGTTCCCCAAAGATGGCATACAGTCTTTATAGCTTTAATTATAACTGCCATATCTTTGAAATGAATGTGCTTTGATCCAGACCTTGCACGTTTACTCCCATCAAAACTGCACCCCATCCAAAATCTGAGGAGTCCATCTGGACCGATTGTTTTAGGGTAGGAATACAAAAATGAATCCTGGATTGACTGCCATCTGTTTCCTCCACCACTGAAGTTCTAACTTTGCAAAGCCTAGCACTGGTATCTGAAACTCTACAGGGTGAAGGTGCTAGGTCCACATGATTTTGAGGAATTGCTGAATCTTTCTCATATGCAGTCTGACAAGCAGTATCATTAGGAACATAGAAGCCAAAAGGCCTAGTATCCTGAGGAATTTTATTGCTAAAGCATGAGACAGAAGAGAAAAGTTCAGGAATAGTTCCCGTAGGTTTCCACATTGTCCTGGGGTTGAATGGCTTTTTACATGCCCAAGCAGGGCAGGGCCTTGGAACAGTCACACAGGACATGTCTGACCCGTGGTCTGTTGTGAACAATGAGGCTCCACCAGAGGGATTCAAAGAAATAGTTAAGTGGTCTGAGGAACCACTAGTGGCCACTTCAGAATCACCCACCATCGGCTAAGGCATAATAACAGCTCACACAGGAGGCACAAACTCATGTTTTATTTTTTTCTTTTAAAGTACATTAGGAGAAGGACCAGCAGAAGTGGAATAAGTATCCACGCTGTACTGGGGAAGAGGTCTGATTGCCAATGAGGTATGCTTGAAGGGGTCAGTCTGAAGGTAAGTTGTCACTAGTACAAGTAAACAGCACATCATTCCAGTCCAATCAAAATTATCCCGCAAAATGTAACACAAGAAGCACACAAGGATTCCCTGTCAAAAAACATATACAATTAAATAAATAAGCTGCTCTGTAAAATCACGTAAAACCTAAGCAAACCAAGTGTAAGCACAAGCATTCATATAAAATCCTGTTATTCTTCCAGAAAAAAACTTTCCAGTTGTCCAAAGCACTTCAATTGCTATAAATAAACTTAAATATAGCCATAGGGCACTATGACAGTCAACTCCTCCAAAGCAATCCATAGAGAAACAATAAAGTACAGTTGTATAAGTCCGACTTACCTGTAACAATAGATGTTCAGATTGCACATTGCTTCAGACATTTGGGTTCTGTGCCTGCATAACCTCACACTGGAAGCTTTCTAGAGCTCAGAATCCCCTCCTCTGACTCTCTGTTGTCAAAATGAAATGACAAAAAGCAGTAGCCACCACGCTGAACAGCTCCAATACTCTGATCATTATTAAAACACAAATAAAAAGAAGATTAGCACTTTCGGGACCAAGCCCTTCTTCAGATGTCATACAATACAATAATACATCCTTTTATAGCATTCTCAACAGCCAATCATTAATCAATATTGCACCCTCCTCTTTTTAGGAAAGGTTTTAAAGGTATAACCCCATTCAAAAGTACAGTTGTGTACACTTACCATAAATGTAGATGTTCAAATGTATTCACTGTTGAAGTCATCACATTTGGGTTATCTGCCTGCAGGTAGGCCTCAGCCTGCCTGAATACCAGAGTCTTGGGATTTCTGTGTTGGATGCTGTCGCTTCTTCCATGACATCAGGTTGTCAGGGGTATAAAACATGCAGCCGATGCCATTACATCAGTTTTTCTTGCCCCAGATGTCAGGTGCCCCCAGCAAAAAGCAAATACACAGATGTAATATATACCAAACAAGTAGGATAGGTAAAAGTCAAGAGAAGTCAGGGGGTTGGAGGGAGGGTAACCAGGATTGCAACAGTGAATAAACTTGAACATCTACATTTATGGTAAGTGTACACAACTGTACTATGTTCTTCATGTTTCACTGTTGCAGTCATCACATTAGTGCAGGCCCTGTAAGACTGCTGTGGCAAATCCAGCTCTGGATTTAGAAAAAATAGGCAAGTGTTAATGCTTAGTGAAAGTATGGACAGAGCTCCAGGTTGCAGCTTCCAGGATGTCCCTGGTAGGGACTCCTCTGAGAAATGCAGTAGAGGTAGATGCAGCCCTGGTGGAATGTGTTCTTATCCCCTGAGGGGTAGGTTTTCCATGGTGCTTGTAGCAGAAATGGATACAATATGCTATCCATTTGAAAATGGTTTGCTTTGAAATGGCCTTCCCTTCTGCCCCTGTAGCAAAGCTGACTAGCAGCTGGTCAGATTTTCTGAGAGGCTTAGTCTTGTCCAAATAGAATCTAAGCTGTCTGTGCACATCCGGGGAATGCAGTATCCTTTCCCCTTTATTATGGGGATTAGGGAAAAAAGTAGGCAAATGAATAGACTGGTTCAGAGCCACACTAGATACCACCTTGGGCATAAATGATGGATTAGTCCTGAGGGGAACCCTGTCCGCATGGAAGATAATGAAGGGTTCCACTGCCATAAGGGCCTGCATTTCAGACACTCTTCTTGCAGAAGTGATGGCTAGAAGTAAAGCTGTTTTCCAAGAAAGGAATTTCAACTCTGATGTAGCAGCTGGTTCGAAGGGGGGGAAGAGTAAGTTTAGGTCCCAGGCTAGAGTGGGAGCTCTCCTTGGGGGTCTTAAATTTTTGGCCCCTCTAAGGAATTGCTTTAGCAGTGGATGAGAGAAGAGGGGTGGCTCAGTTTTATAATGTGCTGATATGGCTGAGGCATGAATCTGAGCCCTTGTGGAGCATTTCTGTTAAATAATCTAGAATATGAGGTAAGCTGGGCACCATTGGCCCATCCCTTGAGACTGGCTCCAGGAACAGTATCTTTTCCACTTGTTTAAATAGGATTTTCTAGTATTAGGCCTCCTTGCCTCAAGAATGACATCCAGTACCTGCTCACTGAGGGTTGCTAGAGGTGAGTTCAGGGGATTAGCCAGGCTGCAAGGTTCAGGGTTTGAAGCTGAGGGTGCAGAATCTGGCCCGCCTGCTGGGACAGCAGGGAAGGGGTCTGAGGCAGGTGCCATGGTTGTAGCACTATCAGACTGCGCAAAAGGGGGTACCAGTGCTGGCGTGGTCAGTCCGGTGCAATCAGAATTGTCCTTGGCTTGTCCTGTTTGATCTTGAGCAGGACCTTCGAGAGGAGAGGCAGAGGGGGGAAGGCATAAACTGAGACCTTCCCAGGTAAAGGACAGGGCATCCACTTTCCAAGCTTGACTGTGGGGAGCTCTGGTGCAGTATTTTTTCAATTGGTAGTTCTGTGGGGAGGCAAACAGGTCTACCTCTGGAGTCCTCCATTTGTTCCTCAAGAGCTTGAATATTTTGGGTTCCAGTTTCCATCCGTGTGGGTCCATGAGATTTCTGCTTAAGTTGTCTGCCAGTGAATTTAGTTTGCCTGGCAGGAATTGAGCTTGTAGGTTCACTTGGTTGCTCAAGGCTGTGTTCCACAGAGCCATGGTTAGTCTGCAGAGTGGGTAGGAATGGGTTCCCCCCTGCTTGTTTATGTACCACATAACTGCATTGTTGTTGTTGTCTGTCTTTACCAATAGTTGTCCTGGAAGAATTAGGTCTTTGAAGGCTGTCAGAGCATTCTGTACAGCTAACATTTCTTTTTGATTGATATGCAAGTGCATCTGTATTGGGTTCCATTTGCCCTGATTGCACTGCCCTGCCATGTGAGCCCCCCATGCATAGTTTGATGCATCTGTTGTTAAGGTTTGAGCGGCAGGGGGTAGAGTGAAAGGGAGTCCCTTGTTGTGGATGCAGGCCTCTGCCCACCAAAGGAACTCTGCCCTTAGGCAAGGGATGATAGGAATCATTGTTTCCAGGTCCTGAGAATATTGACACCATAGACTTTTTAGATACCATTGAAGTTTCCTCATATGCAGTCTTGCATATGGAATTAACAGAATGCAAGAGGCCATGAACCCCAGGACTTGCAGAATTTTCCTTGCAGATAGCTGGGTTTTTGTGGCCAGTAGGTTGTCAAATAAACTTTTCTCTGGAGTGAGGAATGCCATCTGGGAAGCTGTGTTCAAGCTTGCTCCCAGCGATACAATCTGTTGGCAGGGTAATAGGTGTGATTTCTTCTCGTTGATGGTGTATCCCAATGAAGTTAGAAGTCTCTTTACAAATGTCAGGTGCTGTAATAGCAAGTCCTGACTCTCTGCCTGAATCAGACAATCATCCAAATATGGGTAAATCTGAATATTTCTCTGCCTGCAAAATGCAATGGCTGGAGCTAGGCACTTTGTGAATACCCTGGACACAGTAGATAAGCAAAAAGGAAGTGCAGAGAACTGACAGTGCATGGAGCCTGCCCTGAAGCTTAGGTATTTCCTGCAAGATTCCCTTATTGGGATGTGCAGATAAGCTTCTTTTAAGTCTAGGGTTGCCAGCCAAGCATCCTTGGCTACCATAGGAAGAAGCTGTTGAAGAGTTAGCATTTTGAATTTTGGAACCACCAGAAAGGTGTTGAGGATAGACAGGTCCAGGATAGGACGCCAGGAGTTTTCTTTTCTGGGAACCAGGAACAATCTTGAATAGAAGCCTTGTCCCCTTTGTTCTGCTGGGACAGGTTAAATAGCCCTGATGCTGAGGAGAGAGAGAACTTGATTTTGGGCCTCCACCCACTGGTTTGGGGGGAGGTCTGGCCATCCACTTGAGGGTGGGACAGAGTGGAAGTGGAATCTGTATCCTAGGGAAACTATGTTTAAAACCCATTTGTCTTGGGTAATGAATTCCCAGTTTTTTGCATGCAGGGCGAGCTTTCCTCCTAAAGGTGCAAGTAGTTGAGCAAGGCTTGGAAGAGTTAAGAATAAGTCACTGTGAAATTTTTCCATAGGGGGGTGGCTTACTACTCCCTGCTTTGGAAGTGGGAGCCCCCCACTGCTTAGATCTGTGCATAGCCTGAGACTGAAGTCTTGGTGGTCTGCTGCTTCTGGGTTTGGACTGAGAAGGCCTGGAAGGGACTGGAAAGACCAGTTCTTTGAAGGCCAGTGCCTACTGAATCTAGGTGGCTGTACTTGTAAGAAATCTTTAAAAGTTTGCATAGATTTAGCTTTTTCCTCCATTCTTTTGAGGACTTCTTCTGCTTTGTTGCCAAAAAGGTGCTCTTGGTTTAAGGGTGCATCCAGTAATTTAGCTTTAACATGATCTGGCAAGTTTTGTTCCTTAGGTCAAGCATGCCTTCTAAGTACAGACCCAGTGACAGCAGCCCTGCAAGATGCTTCTAAAGCATCAAAACCACATTGCAAAGTATGTTTACCAACTTGGTCAGCAGAATGCATTAACTCTTGTAAATCTTTGTGTTCAGCACAGTCAGGAATCAACATCATTTTCTGTTTGATTAGTCCCATAATATGTTGCTGATACTTTAACATATGAAACTGGCAATTTAAAGCCCTAATAGCCAGAGTACCTTCTTACCCCATCTGTCTAAAGCCCTAGAATCCCTGTCAGAAGGGGTAGAATTTTTGGCAGTAGTAGCCTTAATGCTTTTAGGTCCTTGGGAAATGGTCTCTGGATCCGCAGTAGAATTCTTGAAGAGGAATTTGTGAGAGTCAGGTACTCTATAGTACCTGTCAGGTTTCCTGGGAGCTGGAGGCAAAGTTTCTGGGGTAAGGCTGGATTCCAGGAAAACATCATCTACAATCTTCAGAACAGGAGGGATAGCTAGAGGCCTGTGCTGAGGCAGGTTTAAGAATTCCCTAAGTCTCTTTTTAGACTGAGAATAGTCCTGGCTTTCCCAGCGGAAATGTTTCCTAAGGGTATGCAAGGTTTCACCAAAAGAAAAATCCTCTGGAGGGGAAGCAGAGGGAATGGAATCCTCTGCACCAGAATCCTCATAAGTGGATAAGGGCAATCCTGGTAGTCAGAAGGAATAGGGATATCAGATTCCTGATCAGAAGAATAAGAAGGAAAATCAGTTCTAAGTCTCTTAGAGGGGGAAGGCTGGCTTCCCCTAATTAAGGTAATAAGGTCTTCAGCCATTCTAATCATTTGTTTTTGAGGCATTTCGGCTTAAAAATGCACTTTGGTCATCGGTTTTCTAGGAGTAGTGTGAGTTGTAGGCCTGAGGAATTTGGTATTTTTAGCATGAAACAAAGTCATCGGTTTAATATGAAAATCCGTTGGCCTGAATACACCCTCAGAAGCCGGTGCCTGCACAGTGGCTCTGGACCCATCCAAGGTAGAGACATTCGCAGGCCTGCGAATCTGTAGAAGCAGGTAGAACGGGCTGCAAAAGCGCCTCACTGAATACCGGCGGACTGGTTACTAGTTTAATAAAAGCATTGTCAGCAGTGTGGACCTATGTGGTCTATCCTTACTTTTTTTTTGAAGATCGGTAGTCAGATGGCTTAACAAAGCCATTTTGGAGTACGGAGATCGAGAACAAAAGTATTTAGCTATAAAAACAGCCCAACAACAAATAGTTCAGGCGTTGAACAAGGCACAAAGCCGACAGCGAGGAACGTTGTGGTCTGGGCCTAAACAGGTGACGCAGTAAGAATGAAAATCTCTATGAGGTATTTGCTTTCCACAGGCAAAACAATTATTAATTTTTTCTGACATTGGTTAGAGCAAGAAAAAAGGGTCCCCAATGGGGTACTTATCTTTTTGAAGACTTCAGGTCTGAAACTCGAAAATGAAAATTTCAAGAGTCGGCCAACCAGCACTTGCGAAC
This sequence comes from Protopterus annectens, assembly GCF_019279795.1. Taxonomy (NCBI): domain Eukaryota; kingdom Metazoa; phylum Chordata; order Ceratodontiformes; family Protopteridae; genus Protopterus; species Protopterus annectens. The sequence continues at coordinate 514,050,159 of NC_056731.1, forward strand.
TGCTTCTGCTTTGTGCACCGCATGGCAAGAAAGACTGATGTAATAGCATCAGCTACATGTTTTATACCCCTGATGACCTGACGTCATGGAAGAAGCGACAGCATCTGATGCAGAAATCCCAAGACTCTGGTATTCAGGCAGGCTGAGGGCTACCTGCAGGCATATAACCCAAATGTGATGACTGCAACAGTGAAACACGAAGAACATCCTGGGGTTATATGTGCTGCTAGTTCTATTATCCACTTGGTTTCATTGAGTTCTGTGTGATTGAACACATCTCCCCTCTCTCATTCTTAGTAATGCACTGAATAACCATAAATTTGAACATGAGTGTTGTACTTAGAAATATGTTGGTAAAGTGCATTATGTTCATTCTTTAACCTAATCGAGGTTAGGTGATTCAGTATTCTGTTCTTTAGCATGCAATTTGTCTTTTCCACATAGAAGTATGTGCAACATTGGCAAAGTGCAAGATATACAACATTTGTAGTTTTGCAGTCTGCATACAAATTAAAATGATAATCCTTCCCTGAAACAGGATGTCTAAAATATTCAGCTTCCTGAATATATGTACTATAGCCTCTGTCACAAAAATTACATTCCAGTTTAACCATCTTTGTGACAGAGGCTATAGTGAATATAAGGTAAAAAATATCATAACACAGACCAAACAGAACAGAAATGTCAAGACCAAACCTTGGTTTTCTGATAGGCAACAAAATCGGACAGCGAATCAAGGTAAATCAATACAGACTGAAGGAGTAAGGTTAATGTTAACCTATAGTAACAACACAGGGGTGTGTGTGATATAAATAAACAGAACTGGAAGGTTTTATTAACTGATGAGAAGATAGGTAGGTTGGTAGGAGATGTACCAGTCCTTGGGTTTAGAAGGAATAGAAATTTAAAAGATCTACTTTGTCATGAGGGTAAGACAGAAAAGAGCAACATTTCACAGTGCAAACGTACAAATAGATTTAGGGGAGGCAAGGTATGTACATATATTTAGGAAGCTGAGTATTTTAGACATCCTGTTTCATGGAAGGAATATCATTTTAATTTGTATGCAGATTGCAAAACTACAAATGTTGTATATCTTGCACTTTGCCAATGCTGCACATCCTTCTATTTAGGAAACACAAATTGCATGCTAAAGAACAGACTACTGAATCACCTATCCTCGACTAGGTTAAAGAATGAACATAATGCACTGTACCAACATATTTCTAAGTACAACACTCATATGTTCAAGTTTATGTTTACTCAGTGCATTACTAAGAATGAGAGGGGGGAGATGTATTCAATCACACAGAACACAATGAAACCAAGTGGATAATAGAACTATCAGCACATATAACCCCGGGTTTGAATGTGGTTATACCTTTAAAACCTGTCCTAAAAAAGAGGAGGGTGCAATATTGATTAATGATTGGCTGTTTAGAATGCTATAAAAGGATGTATTATATCTGAAGAAGGGCTTGGTCCCGAAAGCGCTCATCTTCTTTTTATTCGTGTTTTAATAATGACCAGAGTACTGGAGCCATTCAGCGTAGTGGCTACTGCTTTTTGTCATTTCATTTTGCTTGCTATTTGAGGGCTAGTAGCCTTTAGTGGAGTACCATCAGTCGTTTTTTGTGTGACTCTCTGTTGTGGTGGATTGGCTAAGCCCCTCCCATCAAGGAAGCCTAACTCTTGTCACAAAAAGTCAGTTATTCAAGTTTTTAGTGCTAAGCAGGATGAACCAAGAAGGACCAGAAGCCAACCAATTCACAACCAAAAAACACACAAATAACCAAGGCTAACCAACAACACAAGAAAATTTGATACTATTGAACTATATACAAAATAAGGGAGATGGTGGGTAGGTGCTGCCACTGAGGGAGTGTGCAATTCAAACATAGAAACATAGAATAGTTGTGTAAAATCTTACCATAACCATAGATGTCCTTCTCTTCCATGTTGCAGTATTATTGGTGTGGGATTTTCTAACTCAAGTGACCCATACATCGGCTCCTATACAAAAGCTTCAGCTTGGTTGTTGCAGTTGCGTGGGACATCACACATAGGGCCAAAAACTAGAGACCTTAAATGTGATGCCTGCATGCACTGGCCTCAGAACTTGAAAGCCCAGCAAGACAGGAGTAAGTAGAGTAGCCAGTGATGTCAGTCATAGGATCAAGGAGCCATTTTGTGGTTAAATTGGTCACAGGGAAGGATCTAACCCCCCAGGAGACCCAAGACAGATCAGTAATGAGTGAGAGAAAAAGGATAAGGGGGTTAGGTGGGTGGGAAGGAATACTGCAACATGGAAGAGAAAGACATCTATGGTTATGGTAAGATTTAAAAAAACCTATTCTATGTTCTTCTATGCCTATGTTGCAGTATTCTTAGAGTGGGAGAGTACCACAGCTTAATTGGAAGGAAGGGAGGAGGTAGAAGAAGCTGATTCCACAAAGCCCTGCAGAATTGCTCTGGCAAATCCTGCACGTGCTCTGGAGACATTGTCTAACTTGTAGTGTTTGGTGAGAGTATGAATGGTCGACCATGTGGCTGCTTCTAGTATGGATGCAGTGTCCAGGCCTTTTAAGAAGGCTTTGGAGGCTGCCAATGCCCCAGTAGAGGGAGCTTTAACTCCCTGTGGGAGTTTTTTGCCATGGTGTGAATAACATAAGCAAATAGTTTTTGTAATCCAACATGCGATGGTTTGTTGGGAGACTGGCTTGCCCAGGGCCCTAGGGTGGAAGGAAACAAAGAGCTGATTGGATTTTCTTATGGATTTTGTTTTGTCTAGGTAAAACCTTAGCTGTCTGTGTACATCCAGGGAGTGGAGTATTCTCTCACTTTCACTGGTGAGAGAGGGGTAGAAGGTGGGTAGATGAATAGATTGGTTTAAGGATAGAGCATTGACCACTTTCGGCATAAAGGAAGGGTTAGTGCTTAGCGTTATCCTGTCCTTGTGGAAAGTAGTTTATGGAGGGCAGGCCATTAGGGTCTGTAATTCAGACACCCTTCTGACTGAAGTTATTGCCACTAGCAGGGCTGTCTTCCATGGACACATTTGCAGAGTAGCTGTACTAACAGGTTCAAATTGAGACTGTGTTAGTTTTTCCAGGATGAAGTTCAGGTCCCAGGGTGGTGGGATGGGTTTTCTTGGTGGTTTGATGTACAAGATCCCTTTTAAGAATAGCTTCACATCGAGCCTGGCTAGTAGGGGAGGGTGTAGTGGCAGGCAGGATGAGACTGCTGAAAGGTGGACTTTCACTGAAGAGTAAGAATGTCCCCTCTTTACTAGTTGACATACACAGGCAAGAAATAGGGGGGATCTGCAACGCATGGATCCCTGTCCTTGCCCAGACACCATTTTGAAAATCTCTCCCATTTAGCTAAGTAAGATTTTCTTGTAGTAGGTTTCCTGGCCTCCCTCAAGACTAAAAGCACATCCTCTGAGTAGTGGTACCTGAAGGGAATTAGAAGTTTATCACCCACAGTGTCAGTGACAACATCTGCAAGTGTGGGTGGATGAGAGTTCCCTTTTGTTGTGTCAGAAGGTCCACCTTGTGGGGTAACTTGTGGTGATTGCCCTTGGCTAGATTGAGAAGTAGGGGGAACCAGTGCTGCCTTGGCCAGTAGGGGGTCACCAACAAGATTTTTGGTTTGTCTCTCCTGATTTTCAGGCGGACTTTTTGAATTAATGGTAAGGGAGGAAAGGCATGCAGAAACCTTCTCTTCCATGAAATGCTGAATGCATCTACTCTCCAAGCTAGTGGGGAGTATGTCTTGGAGCAGAAAGTCTGCAGTTGTCTGTTCTGGGGGGAGGCAAACAAATCTACTTGAGTTGTGCCCTACCAGTGGGCAATATCTAGAAAGACATTGCTGTCCAGCATCCATTTGTAATTTGGAGAGGATGTCCTGCTGAGAAGGTCTGCTTGTTTGTTGTCCTGCAAAGGGATGTAGGTTACCTGCAGGGACAATTTGTGTTGTGAGGCTAGGTCCTAGATTAGTAAAGTTAGTCTGCAAGGGTGGTACACTTTTGTCCTTCCATGTTTGTTGAGGTACCACATAACTGTGGTGTTGTCTGTTATTATTTGGAGAACACCTGGTTGTAGGAGTGGAAGAAAGGCTTTCAGTGCCAGAAGGACTGCTGTAATTTCCCTCACATTGATGTGTTTATTCTTTAAGGAAGGGTGCCACTTTGCTTGAACCCTGTAGTTTGCCATTGTGGTGCCCCATCCTAGGTCTGAAGCATCTGCATGCATGAACTGGTTTGGGATGGGTAACTGCAGCCGAAGGCCCATATTCACCTAAATTTGCTGAACCCACCATTTTGGCTCTGACTGTAGGCAGGGCAAGAGAGTGATTTCTTGCTCTAGAGGATGCTGGTGCTGTGACCATACATTTTTTAGATGGCACTGTAGCTTTAGCATGTGCATTCTGGCTAGTGGTAGCATGGGAATGGTGGCTGCCATTAGGCCCAGGGTTTGTAGGAATTGCCTTGCAGTTATTTGCTGGGTCTGCAGAAGGGCTTTGAAGTGGGAGGACAAGGAGCTGACCTTGTCCTGGGGAAGAAAGACTTTCATTATGTCTGGCTTGATCCTGCAACCCAGAAATGTTTTGTCTTGTTCTGGAGTCAAGGAGGGTTTTGGGAAGTTGAGTGAACCCCAGTCTTTGGAGTAGGTACATGGTGAACTCTAGACGGATTAATAGGGTTTCCTTGCAGTCTGCTAGGATCAGGATGTCATCCAGTTAGAGGCAAATCTGAATCCCTTGTGTTCTGCAATAGGCTATGGGAGGTGGCAGGCATTTTGTGAACACTCTGGGAGCAGTGGACAAACTAAAAGGCAATGCAGTAAACTGGAAGTGAGAGAAGGGTCCAGAAAAGTGTAAGAATTTCCTGTGGGAAGGTTGAATGGGTATGTGCAGATAGGCTTCATTCAGGTCGAGTGTAGCCATGGAAGCCTGGGCTGGTATAATAGGGAGTAAATTTTGTAGGGACAACATTCTGAAGGTGGGAACCTTTAAGAATAGGTTAAGAAGGAAAGGTCTAGAATGGGTCTCCATGGTCTATCTTTTTTGGGGAGCAAAAACAGTCTTGAATAGAAGCCTTTTCCTTCCCACCCTGGAGGGAGAGGTTCTATTGTACCCAAGTTCAGAAGGTCTTTCAGAATCTGTGGGAAGAGGTGTCTCTGATTTTTTTGGGGAAAGGGAATGCCCCTTAAGGGTGGCCTTTCTTTCCAGGAGAGGAAGTATCCTTTTTGAATAATAGCCAGAACCCATTTGTCTGTGGTGATGGTTTTCCAAAAGGGGAGGCAGTGGGAGAGGCGGACAGAAAGAGGGAGGTGGGCAAGGCAGTCACGCATTGTTGGAGTCTTCTCTATCTTGAAAGGGCTGTCTAGAGGGGGGCGGAGAGACAGATGGCCTGGAAGGGGATTGTCTTCTGGCCCTTCTTCTGTGTCTGGAAGAGGTAGGTCCAGCTGGGGCAGGGTTTCATCTGACAAAGGTGACTTTAGCAGGGTAATTCCTGTAATATTTGAGTATAGGAGACACCAGAAGACACTTGATGTCTTGCAATTCCTTACTCTTTTTTGCAGATTTTTGAATAGGCCTGCTGACTGTTTTCCAAACAAGAAGTTAGGGTCTAGAGGGGCATCTAACATTTTAGACTTGAAGTCTTCTGGTAAGTGTTGCAGATGTAGCCAGGAATATCTCCTAAGTACAGTGGCAGATGCTGCAGATCATGCTGAGACCTCTGCAGCATCATAACTACATCTGATGGAGCATCTGGATACTTGGGCAGCCAGAGATAGTTTGGAAGAGATATCAGATTTAGTGGGGCAGTCTGGAGTAGCAGCCAGCAGAGTGGAGGCTTGAGAACCAGGTCCAGAGCATATTTGGTCATATGGGTTTGATAGTTGATGGCTCTAAAGGCCAATGTGTAAGAAGTGTAAACCTTTCCAATTCTATCCATTGTTTTGCTATCTTTGTCTGTAGGTAAGAGAGAGGCAGATGGAATCAGTCTGGAGTGTTTATCTGGTGAAATGGCAATCACAGCAGGATCTGCCAGGGGTGGTTTGACTAGAAATTTCTGGTCCTCAGGCACTTTGTAGAAGCTGTCTGGCCTCTTGGGGCAGGTGGCTGAGAGTCTGGTGTCTTAGATGCTGAGGAAAAGGCATCCAAATAGGCAGGGATGACCAGTGGAATGGCAGAAGGGGAGGAAGATTCCACTTGTAATAGTTCAAACTACCTTTTTTGAGTATCAGATATTTGAGAGGTGTCCCATTTGAAGTATTCCATCATTTTGGTTATGGTCTCACCAAAGGTGATATCCTCTGGAGGGGAGTCCCCTTCAATGGATTCTTCATCTGGGGAATAGTACGATATTGATTCATCAGAAGATGAATAATAGGTCTCTTGCTCTTCTTCTCTGTCATGTGAAGTAGGTGGTGGAAGAGAGGAGACAGAGGCAGGCCTAGGGCTGAGGAGAGGAAGAGTAGATGGAGAAGATGCTGAGGGCCTAAGGGCCATAAAGGCCTGCATTAAAGATGAGGTGAAGCACTGCCAATCAGGTAGGCCTTTGGTAGGTGTAGCCAGATGTTTGCTTTTCTGTTTCTTTTTAACTGGGGTAGTTTTAGGCGTAGGCTTGGAATCAGACACCTGGCTAAGAGTAGCTATGTCGGAAAGAGTGTATCCCGGTCTGAGGCCCGGCTGTGTCTGGTTCCCCCCTCGACCTCAGTGGTAGCCGATGTCTGGGATAGCTCCGTGGATGTGCTTGTCCTCAACTGTGAAGTGGCTTCCTCGAAGGTCACCATCGAAGTCAATGGATCTGTCGGACATCCCTCAACTCCTAAATCGGCAGCTGGTGGGGCATCTGAAAGCGGAGAGGCATTGGAAGAGGGCCTAGGACTCTTGGCCTTCTTTCGCGGAGATTCAGTCGGGGCTTCCAAAATGGGATCCATCCTAAGTGCTAATTTTTTAAGTCATTGGTTTTCTAGGTAAAGATTAAGTGCAGCCAGATGGCTGCATAGGGTCTTAGGAGCGAAGGATTGGCAAACAGAGCAAGTGGTGTGATCATGCTCTCAGCCTAGGCAAAAAATGCAGCAGTCGTGTGTATCTTTATGGGGTATCTGGTGCCCACATTGGCATTTGCCCTTTTTTGCTGACATTAGCTAAAGTTTACCACAACAAACCAAGCTTTAGCTAGAGGTCAAAGAAGAAAAAACCCCAATGGGGTACTTAGCTTTTAGACATCTTGTGGTGAAGGAGCAAAGCACACAATGTGACAGTCATCTGCGGCTGAAAGGTTCTAAGGTCTGTGCGTGCAGACATCTCATTTAAGGTCCCTGGTTTATGACCGTACATGTGACATCCCACACAGCTGAAACAGCCAAGCTGAAGCATTTTTATAGGATCTGACGTACAGGTCACCTGAGGCAGAAAATCCCACACCAAGAATACTGTAACACAGGAATAGAAGGACGTCTTCTCAGGAGTGGCCTTAGGTCAACTGGTGCACTAGGCAAAAGGGCTCTATGGTGCTCCACCTACACTACCCAGTGCCCCCATCCTGGTCTACCTACACCAAATAAATACAGGAAAAGTGCCCCTGCTAGAGCGGCACCCTAGGTGGCTGTCTAGTTGGCCTATGCCTAAGCCCGGCTATGCATCTACTGTAATAGGTAAGTAGGACTTATGCAGCTATACTGCGTTCATCATTCACACTGTTTCAGTGGCATATAGGTAAATTCCCAAAGCTTACCTAACCTGGAAGGAGGAAGGATAAGGATCCAGGAGGCCCAAGAAAATGGTCCTCACAAAGCCTGCTCTGGAATTTGAGAAGGAATCCAGTTTGTAGTGCTTTGTAAAGGTATGAAAAGAGGACTAGGCTGTTGCCTCTAGAAAGCTTCTAGAGTCCACTGCTTTCCAATATGCCACTGAAGAGGCTCTGGTGGAATGTACTTTATCCTTGCCATAGTGGGAGTAGTAAAAAACAATATCAGAGGACAACCAATGAACAACTGTTTACTTAGAGACAGATTGACACTTGCCATTCGGCTTTCTTGAAGGGCTTAGTTCTGTTAAGGTAGTACCTGATCTGTCTGTGCACACCCAAGGCATTCAGAATGTTCTCGCAGTTGCTTTTAAGTTCTGGAAAGAAAACTGGGAGATTGATGGTTTGATTCTGGATAAATTCCGAAACAATGTTTAGGTTGAAAGAAGAATTGCTGTGTAAAACAACCATGTCCTTGTAGCAAATCTGATGTTTGTCCCACCATGATAGCTTGCAGCTTAGAGAATTGCCTTCCCAATGAGATAAATAAGCAAATCAGTTCTCCAAGTAATGTACTTCAAATAACCTGAAATGCAGGTTCAAAAGAAGATATGGTAAATTTTTCAAGAACAAAACTGAGATCCCAAGAAGGAAGAATTTGCTTTTGAGGGGATCTCAAGTGCAACTCTCCTTTTATACATTGTTTAACTAGAAAAACAGATGAAAGTGGGGGAGCCATAGGTAAACAAGCTGAGATAGCTGAAAGATGCACCTTGACAGATGCATCAGATAAGCCATCACTGAATAGCTCACACAAGTATTTCAAAACCAGAGGGGAAGACACCAAACCAAACCCTCCGACATCAGTTATGCACCATCTAGGAAACCTCTTCCACTTATAAATGTAAAATATTTTAGTTGCCAATGTTCTTGCCTCCTTCAATACCTGCTGCATATCTTCATGGAACAAGTACCTAAAAGATATCAAGACAGAATCGTCCAGGCTGTCAGTAGCAGCTGCTGTAAGTTGGGGTGCAGTTGCCCCTGACACTGCTTGAGCAGATCCAGAGTGTGAGGAAGCTTGTGGTAACTGCCCTTAGCTACTTCCATTAAAAGGGAGAACCAGCTTTGCTTGGTCCAAAAGGGGTTCACCATAATGATCTTTGAGAATTCTTTCTGAATCTTCAGAAGTAACTTGACTATCAGTAGAAAGGGTGAAAATGCATAATGGAACATTCCCATCCAGGGAATGAGAATATTTCTGTACTCTAAGCAGGGCTGCAAGGAAACAGAATTTTTCCAACTGTCTGTTTTTAAAGGGAGCAAACAGAACTATTTGAAGTATTTCCCACATCCTGACCAAATCCAGGCAGACTTCTGTCATGAGTTTCCACTGATTAGGGTCCATCCAAGATCTACTTAGTTGGTCTGTCACTATGTTATGTTAAGACAGCTGGCATAATGATTAAGGTCTTTGCCTCCCATGCACAAGCTACAAGGTTCAATCCTGACCTCTGGTCAATGCCTGTATATGTTTGCATGTTCTCCCTGTGTCTCTGTAGAGTTTCTTGCACCTTTGTTTAGAAAACTGAGTGTATTTACACCAGTTTTACATCCGCTTGTTGAAGCGCTTGAGAAAACGTGCTTAGATGATATTTATAGAAATTATGATACTAAAGTAAATAATAAAGGTTTTATTTTAACATCACTGCAAATGAAGGGAGGGCTTTGTACAATTTGATGCAAGATGATACTACTGTTATACCCCCTGCTGACACGGGTTGTTCAATAGTAGTATTAGACTCTGGTATGTTAATAAGATGAGTGATATGCTAGCAGATGTTTGATTTTATAAGCAGATTACATTATTTGATGTTTGTAATAAAATCAATAGGGTGAAAGATAAGGTTGGTTATTTATTACCAGCAAATTTGACTAATAAAGATTTATATGTCTATTTTTTGGTCGATAACCCTATGATACCATTTATACAAGGCTTACCTAAGCTACATAAGGATTCTATTAATCCTCGTTGAGACCTATAGTCTCAGGACAAAAGTGGAGTACTGAAGCCATGTCAATTTATATAGAGAAAAACCTGAAACCTATTATTAATTCTAGAAGTCATATTTTAAGGGATTCAAGACAGTTTCTGATTGATTTATATGACTATACACGGGCCTCTTTTGAGGTGGAAGAATGGTATTTAGTGACTTTAGATGTCAGTTCATTATTTACGGTGATTCCCAATGCTACTGGCATTGAATGGATCAAGCAATTTTTAATGTCAGAATGTTTTTAGTACCAGCAAAGTAGAGCTGCTAAGTGCTTTGTTGGAGATGATATTATATAACAATATTTTTGTGTTTAATGGGAATTACTATTTACAAAATGATGAGGTAGCTATGGGCACATCATGTGCCAATAGCTACGCCAATCTTATTATGTTGATATGGGAGCTTGACTATGTTTTTACAGATTTTTATGATGTACATATTTTGTTTTATAGGCATTTTTGGATGATCTATTTATGATTTGGAAGGGAACACAAAGTGAATTATTGCATTTTCTTGAATATATTAACAGAAGCACTACCTTTCTTAAGTTTACTGTTAGTTTTTCTAAAACTAAAATAAGCTTTTTGGATGCATTGATTAAAGTTACACATGATGGTGTGATTGACACCATGTTGTACAAGAAATCTTGCTACAGGAACACCTTTTTACATCGTAGCAGTATGCATCCACACTATGTTTTTAATAACATTGTTCAAGAACAAGGTTTGAGACTATCAAGGGTGAATGCCAATGATGATAATTTTGTAACGGAGATAAGAGACCTGGAGGATAAATTTACGGACAGGGAATATAATAAAAATGAAGTACATAACACGTTGGTAGAAGTAGTTAAAGATAGGAGTAATAGAGGTAGATCATATTTTTCATCAAACCCACCAATATTAAGATCTAAGGAATTTAATAATAATAATAGATGTAGGGTACCAGTCACCTATTCCAGAAGTTCAGGATATGTTGTAGATGTTATTAAGAAACATTGGCCTATTATTACCACTAATATAGATTTGAAGAATATAGTTGGAGAATACCCTAGTTTTGTTTACAAGAAAAAGAGGTCTTCGAAGCAAATGTTATGCTACCCTAAAAAACTTATTAATGGTAAATCTTGCAACAAGGACAAGAAATCTAGTCATGCAGTAACTAGACCATGCCATTCCTGTAAGTATTGTAGTTACATAGATAGTTCTGGTGTATTTATACACTCCGATCAGGGAAAAAAATATGTCTTTAATGTATATGCTACCTGTGGTTCTTCTCATATAGTATACTTAGTGCACTGCACTGGTTGTACAAAATTTTACGGAGGAAAAATGAATAGGTTTTTGAGGGATCGTATAAGAAATATCACTGCCATATTAAAAATAGCTCAGATAATAGTGCTTTATCTAAACATGTGAAAGAAACCTTTACCTTACACAGTTTTAAGTTTCAAGTTATAGGGAAAATAGAAATTAATCAGAGGATAGGCGATATAAGGAATGCTACTGAATGTCTGGAAAGTAATTGGATTGTTAGGTTAAGAGCAAACTATGGCTCAGGACTGAATAATAAGGTTCCTATTAAGCCTTTATTTAATGCACGTTCACTGTTTAAATAGTTTGTAAATGTTAGATATATTTTTAATTTATACCATATCCATGTTTTTCAATATATTTTTTGCTTGTGTGGGATAATTGTAATATATTAATATAGCTGGTTTTTAATATGTGGTTTTTATGAGGCTGTTACTTTAAATCTTAATTGATTTTAGTTGAACATGTGATTGAGTGATGTATAAATTGATGCATTTTGCTCAGTTTTGTTAAGACATCTGAAGAAGCAGCAATAGCTGTGAAAGCGCTTTTGTCATTAATAAACCTCTGTTTTATGAAAGAAGCCAGGTTTCATCTTATTCTTTTACTTTTTTGAATTAAAACATGCTAAGTGTTTCCATCTCAAACTCACTGAAGAAGGGAGTTGTGGGCAGCAGCACAGGCTCTAAATGGTGACCTATAGAGGAAAGAGTTATATAGACCAACCGCTTTGTATCTACTGTGGTGTGCAGTATCCTCAAAATCGAAGAACATGGATCACAGACTGACCACCGTGGCAGGGATAGACACTCGGTGTAAAATATGTTTCTAGGTGATTCGGTCATGTTGACTAATGTTACCAAATGGGTATGGGTATTTGCCAGTGATAAGAGGGTTGAGAGCATGGCCTACTCTAACCTATACCAGGGATCTATTCTAATGGTGGGAGGGGGTGTATGTGCATCTATTGGGTAGTGTGTACCTGCCGTTAAGCCCAGCAGCCTTGGATCAATAAGCTACTGGCCAATGTCCAGTTTCCCAGCTCTGCTAAGTGAAAACTAGATGTAAAGCCAATAAACCTGCCAAATATGAACTAAGAATTGCTACAGTCAGTAGAGATTCACTGACACGATGCAGCTTAGAAGTGAATGACAGGTTTGTAAGGAGGAGGCTGGACATCCTATGTATCCAAGAGACAAGATGGAAGGGCAGTGTAGTAAAGCCACTTGACTTAGGATATAGAGTCTACTACTCAGGAGGAGGACAGACTAGAAATGGTGTGGGAATTGTGGTGAGGGACAGGCTTTAGAAGGCAGACTCTTTGCTAGCTACAGATACCCTAACACGAGTCTGGAAAAAACACATCTCCTAGCTAAACCTACTGGAATCTCTTAACATTCAGCCTAACACCATACTTATGGGTGACTTCAACTACCCCCTCCATAAGCTGGGAGACTTACAGGACCCATAATTCAGTTGCTCATAGGTTTTTGAATTTGTCAATGCAAACACCCTGGAGCAACTAGTTAGCTCCTCAACTAGAGGTACAAGTATCTTAGACCTAGTACTCATGAACATGGGGGGATGCTGCTCCCTCTCATGTGTTAATTCATCCCTTGTAAGATCTGACCACAAATGATCTCACTTTAATATTAAAACTAACCTAGAACACCCATCAAACTCTAAACCTGTTAAGAACTTTGCTAAGGCCAATTACCTCATACTAAGTGACAGCTTATTAAACTTCCAAGCCCCTCCGAACCTATTTGACACTGAAGCCTACGCTGAGCTGCAGTGTACAACCACATTCATAGCTGCATAGAGGAGGCAGTACTTGTCTGAGTCAAATCTGTGATTACTGCCAAAAATAAACCAGCCTGGTGGACCCCTAACATAAATAGGCTGTTCAATAAAAGGAAAAAAAATCCTCTCCAAAGCCAGGAAGGAATAGAGAAATCAGTGTAAAAGGACACTCACCACACTATACAAATTAGAGCGCTGGTCAAATCTGTTGAAGCAAACTATGAGACAAAGATAGCCTCCCAGGTGAAAGATAACCATAATGCTTTTTTTTAATTATGTTTGTAACCTCAGGGGAAACACTCAGCAATGTGCCGATTTAGTTATGATTGGCAACACTTACACCCAGCCCGAAAGTATAGCAAACCTGCTGTCCAACAAGTTCAGTTCAAACTTCTCTGCCCCCATCACCTCCTACCACATTCAAAGAAATACCCGAGACCATCCCCCTATCAGTCATTATGAAGGAACAGGTCCTTACCGCACTCACTATAGCCAAAAACACAGCTTCCATGGGCCTTGACAATGTTCCAGGATGCTTCTTACATAGAGTAAGACAGAATCTATCAGGACCACTACAAACCCTCTTTAACCACAGCCTCTGAATAGGCTTTGTCCCAGAGGAATGGAGGACTGCAACAGTCATCCCTTTGCACAAGGGGGGGGGGTCCATCAACTGACCCAGGGAACTACAGACCCATAAGCTTGACCAGTCTTATCTGAAAGGCCATTGAGAGAATTATCATGGACTTGATCAATAACAACATAGGAACCCTCCAAAAACTAGACCAGACCCAATTTGGCTTTATCAAAGGGAAGTATTGCCTGCTCAGTCTGGTGGACTTCTTTGAGAAAGTTACCAGAGCCATGGATAAGGGTAAAATGGTACACACAGTTTATCTAAATCTGGACAAAGCTTTTGACACAATTCCCCACTTTCAGATCATATAGAAACTTACTGAGTTAAGCATAAACCCCTACATTTTCAGAGGGATAGCAACTAACAGGACACAAGGTATCCAGATAGGTGAATCCACTTCCGATAAAAAACCTGTTAATAGTGGTGCTCCACAGGGCTCAATGCTGGGAACCCTCCTGAATGGTATATACTTCTTTGAAGTGAAGGTCAGTGTTGGGGACCTTTGGCTTACCAGGTTCACTGATGACTGTAAGCTTGGAGCAAGCACTGAGTCCCCAAACAATATCGATATTCTACAAACAGGCCTAAAAATGACAAATGACTGGTGCCAAAACCATGGTCTGAGACTAAATGCTGAAAATGCATAATTATACCCTTCGGTAAATTAGATATCCCTGCAAATTATAATATTGATAACACACCCCTAAAAGTATACACAATGGTGAGGGACCTAGGAACACAGATATAGTAACCTAAACTTTGACCACCAGGTAGCTACAGTAGTGAGGAAATCTTTCTATGTGGCGCAACTTATAAGTAAAGGCATGGCATCAAGATCAAAGGAAGTCAAAGTGCCACTGTACTCGGCCCTCATCAGGCCCATAATTAAGTACAATGCTCCCTACTGCATGGATCTAACCAGGCATTTACACCAAGTGGAGCGGTCTTAGAGGTTTCTCGCTAAAAAATACAAAGCATACGACACATGTCTTATTCAGACCAACTAAAGGCCCTGTCTCTTTACTCCATCTTGTATTGTTTCTTGAGACAGGACTTATGCCTGACCTACAAGGCATTCTCTGATCCAGCCCTGATGAAAATGTTATATATTCACAAGAAGAATTACACAAGGGTAACACATTCCATGGAGTTGAACCTTTTTTGTGACTCTAACAGAACTTGCTGGAGAGACAGATTTGTATCCCAAATGCTACCTCATCTATGGAATAAACTTCACATCTTTGTAAAACAAAGTGTGGCCCTCATTCTCTTCAAAAAGAATTTGAATAAATGGATAGGGAGCCATAAATTCAACCCTGGAGTACTACCTATGTCCCTTATGGACAGAGGAAGTTGGTAAAATGACTCAGGGTTCCAACATCCAAAGACCCACTACCTGATATTACTCCATCCCATATGTGGTGAATTAAGATAAATTATGATATAATGTTGGCATATCCTGAGTATTATTGGCTAGGGTTTATAAAGGCTCTTGTGCCATTAGTCTAGTAATCACCCATGAACCTATGACAATCAGACTCCAGTGTAATGATAGGACACTATTCATAATCTCAGCCTATGCCCCACAGCAGGATTGTGACAGTGAGGAAAAGAATGCATTGAGACAGCACTTGCAGGACCTACTAGATAAAGCAGGGCAACATGAGTTGGTGTTGTTAATGGGTGACCTGAATGCTCATATCTGGACAGACAGAACAGGTTATGAGGACTGCCTGGGTCCACATGGGTGGAGCAACAGGAATAAAGGAGAGGCCATTCTAGATTTCTGTCTGGCAAATGGCTTGATGATAGCCAAAACATGGTTCAGCAAGAAAGACAGCTTCAAGATCACAAACAAGAGTTGTCAACATGTAACTTAGGTAGACTTCCTTCTAAAAAGGAAAGGGCACTGGGGTAGAGTCAGCAACTGCAAAGTCATCCCCAGTGAAACAGTCAGCCCACAACATAAACAACTGGTTGCCACAATCATCTGCAAGCAGTGACCAGAGAAGGCTCTTAGATCAAAAAAAGACTAGGCTGAAGACCTGAAAGTTGACTAGAGAGAAAGCACAACAGTTCAAGGCATCAGGGCTATAGCACCTCAAAAAGAGGAGGAAATAGGTGGAGAAGGAGAAGCATGGCAGTGCCTCAAAACAGCATGTGTGAGGACTACAAAACAGATATGCTGCCAAGCCAGATACGGAAATAAAGTACATAAAAAAAGCTGGTGGTGGAAAGTAGAAGTCCAAGAAGTCATTAAAAGAAAGAAGGAACCCAGGAAAAAGTGGGAGATAGAAAAGATGGACCAAGCTAGGAAGGAAAACTAGTTGGCTAGCAAACAGGTTGAGAGGAGTTGCAATAACAAAAAACAAGGCAACGGAGACACTCTACC
Organism: Protopterus annectens; assembly: GCF_019279795.1. NCBI lineage: Eukaryota > Metazoa > Chordata > Ceratodontiformes > Protopteridae > Protopterus > Protopterus annectens. The sequence continues at coordinate 514,066,126 of NC_056731.1, forward strand.
AGCTTCTGGAAAGTGACTCAGAAGATGGCACAAAGAAATTATATCAGGTTGTGAGGCAAAGACAGAAAGATAAAGAAAAAGATAGGTAGTCTTCATAAGGTATGCCAGCAACAATCTGCTCACTAGTCCATAGGACATCATAGGCAGATGAAAGGAGGACTTTAAACAGCTTCTGAATGAAGAAACCCTCACAGAAGATATACTGCCCCACACATAAAAGAAGAGGAGCCCACCATACAATACAGAACTAAGGAAAATGAAGTCAGGGAATGCAGCATGCTTAGATGAGTTCACAGCAGATTTGATTCTACAAAAGGGCTTTACAGAAACAGATGCTTGGTGCCAGAGCCATGGGCTCAAGCTCAATGCCAAGAAATGTATAGTTATCCCCTTTCGGAAAAAACATGTACCCGTGAATTACCACATAGGTGGCAGTACACTAAACACCGAAAGTGTGATAAGAGACTTAGGGACACAGGTGGACAGTGGTTCACTTTCGATAACCACATCGCCACAACAGTCAGTAAATCCTTCTATGTGCACACCTCATCACTAAGGGCTTTTCATCCAGAAAAAAGGAGGTCATTGTCCCACTGTACTCATCCCTCATTAGACCCATTATAGAATACAATGCCCCATTTGGTATGTACCTCTCAAGACATCTGCAACAACTGGAAAGGCCACAGAAATACCTCACTAAAAGAATCACAGGCCTAAAGCAGATGCCCTATGCTGACCATCTAAAAAAACTCCAGCTATACTCTGTCGCATATCGCCTACTCAGAGGCGATCTCTGCTTAATATACAAGGCCATGTCAAACCCAGAGCTGTTGGACATGCTACACTTAAAGAAATCCCAATCCCTCAGAGCCACATGCTCCAGGGATCTAAACCTTGTCATCACAATGAACAAAACATGCTGGGGAGATAGGTTCCTGACCCAGAGACTCCCCAGACTCTGGAATAGACTGCCCATACATGTCAAGCAGAGCGCCTCTTTGGCCCTCTTCAAAAGTAACTTTGATGACTGGATGGGAGATAGGAAATTTACCCCTGGGATAACGTCACTCACCCTGCTAGACAGGGGTCCAGGGAAGTAAATATTGTGGGAAGAAATAGCCAGGGAATTGTTATGGCTACGCTTGTATAGGCCCTAGGGCTGATAGCGTAGTGCCAACCTATGAACCTATAAAGATGTTTGGTGAGATAGGAGAGAAATATCTCCTGAAGCAGTATACAGAGAAAGGCATATCCCACATGACTCGTGAATAAGCATACTAGTACTAGTGTTCAAGAACAAAGGGGACATTCACAACTGTGGGCAATACAGAGATACCAAACTCCTATCACACTGCATGAAATGTCTGGAGAGTGTGATTGACAAATGAATACGCACAGCAGTAGAAAGTAAGATGAGAGATGAGCAGTTAGGATTCAAATCAGGATGCAGCACAACTGACCCGATGTTTGCAGTGAGATAGATAGTTGAGAAGGAGCTACAGATGAGGAAAGAGTCCAAATGGGCATTCCTAGACTTGGAAAAAGTATATGGCAAGGTCCCACAAAAGCTGATTTGGGCTGTCTTGCAGTGGTTTGAATTCCCAGAAACATTGGTAGAATTAGTGCAGGCTATGTATGAGGACCCCATGACTCAAATAAGAACAGGGTTCAGTCTCACAGAGGGGTTCCAGTGGTAGTGGGTATGCATCAGCGTTCAGCTCTGAGCTCACTGCTGTTCATACTGGTGACAGACTACATTAGCAAACAGGTCGAAGGATACAAATCAACAAAGGTGCTGAATGCAGATGGTGTGGCATTACAGGCATACTCGAAGCAAGAACTTCAGCAAAGGATAGGGAAATGTGAAGGTAAATGGGAAAAAACTAAATACAGTTAAGACAGTTGTAATAGCAGCAAATGGCGGACATCAAAAAAAAGCTCAGAATTGAGATATAAGGGAATATAGAATATATAGGAACAGTCTAACAGTTTCAAGTATCTGGAAAGGGTGGTTGAGCAAAAGGGAAGTCTGAATGACATGGTCAAAACTAGAATCAGAGGGATTGCAGCCAAATGGCACAGTGTCAGGGGTAAAGTATGACACAGGAATGCCAAAGAAGCTGAAAAGTAAGATGTACAATACAGTGGTGTGACCAGTACTACTTAGGGTTACCACCTGTCCCACTTTGCGAGGGACAGTCCCTCTTTAGGCAGTTGTGTCCTGCAAAAAAATAAAAAATAGCAAATGTCCTGAGATTTCAGGACAAAAATATTTCATAAGTTTCCTTTAATAGTTGCATAAAACAGTTATTTTATATATGAAACTTCTATATGTTATGTGAAGTAGCATAAGCAATACAAATGTTACTAGAATAAGCTTTTACTTGTGCAAAAAAGTAAAGTTCTGTACCATGTACAGCTGTAGGCATGTTTTGTCCTGGAAAATCTGACATTTCTACAGAACATGTCCCACTTTGGGCATTTGAAAAGGTGGCAACCCTAGTACTACTGTATTGTACAGAAACCTGGTTAGTAAAGGCAGATCAATTGTGAAAGCTAGAGGTGATGGAGATGAAGTACATGAAACAAGTGGCAGGATGCATACTGTGGGGCAGATGAAGAAATTTGGACATAAGGGCAGTAGCCAGAGTAGCTCCAACTGCAGAAAAGGTCAAAGAGAACCAATTACGGTGCTTTGGGCACATGCAGAAAAGTGGAAGACAACCTGGTGAAGAAGATTTGGGACAGACAGGAAGACACTCCAGGTGCAGTTAACCATTGACAAGACCCCATATTCAAATCATAGCTAGCTACTGGCCCTCAAATCTGACTCAAGATGCCCAATTCACCTATTTGGACCTGTTTGTATCTATCAAGATTCAACTATTTACCCTGATCCTGGGTGACTTTAACTTCCCAAACATAGACTGGAAGATCTACTCATGCCATAACACAAATACCTAGAGAGTCCTTGATTTTGTTAATGCAAATGCCTTGGAACAGCTAGTCAATACCCCTACAAGGGGTGATAATATCTTGGACTTGGTATTAACCAACATGAGTAACCACTGCAGCATCCCTATAGTATCACCCTCCCTGGTAAGATCCGACCACAAAGTGGTCACTTGCGAAGTCACCATCTCCCCCAAGCCCCCTCTAGCTAGGATCAGACACAAAAACTTCTCTAAAGTTGATTACAGCTTCCTGAGGGATGGTATAAACAGCTTCATAGCCCCCTCCCCCTCTGTAGGAACTGGCACCGATATCCAAAGCTACACCAAAGCACTATATGAGCATTTATATAGATGCGTGGAATCAGGAATATCCGACAGGACTAAGTCATCCTCCACAAGGAAGAGTAAACCTGTCTGGTGGACATCTGTAATAAATAAACTCTATAACAAAAGGAAAAACATTGCTGTCCAAGACCAAGAAGGAGCAGGTGCCCAACTGGAAGCAATGTCTCCTTAGCCTGAACAAGCAAACAAGAGCACTAGTGAAATCCTCCAAAGCAAACTTCGAGTCGAAATTGGCCACATCTACTAGAGACAATCATAAGGCCTTCTTCACATATGTCCACAACCTCAAAGGAAGCACCCAGATCTGTTCAGAACTGGTGGTCAAGGACACCACATATACAAATGATGTAGATATAGCAAACTTGCTGGCTGACAGAGTCAGCGAAAACTTTACCCCTCTGCTCCCCCATCAGTAAATCAGGACATCCCTAGTACCTCCCCCGTCCCCTTATATTGAGGGATCAGGTCATCACTGCTCTCTCTCAAAGGCAAAAAATACAGCCTCCATGGAACCTGATAACATCCCAGACTGCATCCTACGTGAACTCAGGCAGGAACTTGCAGCACCACTAGGCACCCTATTCAACCAAATCCTGAGTACTGGCTTTGTCCCAGATGAGTGGATGACAGCCACTGTCATCCCTTTACACAAAGGTGGATTGTCCACTGATCTGGAAAATTATAGACCCATCAGCCTAACTAGCCTGATCTGCAAGGCCATGGAACGGATTATCATGGACCTCATTAACAAGGACATTGGCAACCTCCAAACACTTTATCCCACACAGTTTGGCTTCGTGAAGGGGAGGTCATGTCTGCTAAATTTGGTCGACTTCTTTGAGATGGTCACCAAAGCCATAGATGAGGGGAAGACGGTGCACACCGCCTACCTTGACCTGGCCAAAGCCTTTGACACAATTCCCCACTCGGGCATAATAGATAAACTCTCTCATCTAGGCACCAATCCATATGTTACCAGATGGGTAGCAAACTGGCTCACTGATAGAACCCACATAGTCAAAATAGGGGAAGCCACCTCAAGCAGTAGACCTGTAACAAGTGGCATACCCCAGGGTTCAGTGTTGGGCCTCTGTTATTTGGGATATACTTTTCTGAGCTGCAGGCTAAAACCAGTGGGCTATGGCTGACCACGTTTGCAGATGACTGCAAGCTGGGTGCTGTCATCAATTCCCCTAGTGATGTGGACACCCTCCAAAAGGGTCTCACTCAGACAAATGACTGATGCCAGAAACATGGCCTCAAGCTGAATATCAAAAAATGCATCATCATCCCCTTTAGGGAGAGTGACATCACCACAAATTATCACATTAATAACAATGTCCTAAGCACTCAATCAGTCGTGAGGGATTTGGGTACCCAGGGTGATAGCAACCTGACATTTGACCACCATGTTGCTTCTCTTGTACGGAAAGCGTTCTACATGGTCCACCTCATAAGTAAGGGTATCTCATCCAGGGATAAGGAGGTCATAACATCTCTGTATTCTTCCCTTATAAGGCCCATTATCGAGTACAACACCCCTTTCGGCATGTACCTCACAAAGCACATGCAGCAGCTGGAGAGACCACAGAGGTTCCTCACCAGGAGAATCCAGGGCCTCAAACATCTACCACAGATAGAATAAAAGTCCCATCCCTCTACTCAGTTTCATACAGACTCCTCAGAGGTGACCTCTGTCTGGCATACAAGGCGTTCACAGACCCCAGATTGATGGGACTGCTGCATATCTGCAAGTCAAGCTCCACTCGAGTAACCCACACGCACAGCCTCAACCTGGTCTGTGACAACAGCAGGACTTGCTGGTGGGACAGATTTGTGTCCCAGAGACTCCCCCATCTATGGAATAGACTCCCTCTCCACATCAAGCAAGAGTACCTCTTTACCCCTTTTTAAGGGCAACCTGGATAACTGGATGGGAAACAGAAAATATACCCCTGGGATTACACCCATGTCCCTGCTGGACAGGGGCATCGGGTGCTGATTTGTCTAAACATGGGCTAAACTCTTGGCTAGGCTTATAAGGGCTTCAGGGGCAATAGCCTAATAACCTCCTATGATCCTATGAGGGTGTCCAGCAAAGAGTTGGATGACAGAATCACAGGATCACGGAAGATTACTATACAAACAGCCCTACAGCCCTTTTAAGCCTAGCCTTTCATGCCCCCAATTTTCCCAAGTGATTGTGTAACAGAAGACCTGCGACAGTCAGGCTTGAGTGTTGAAGAAGGCAGAACAGTGGCACTGAAAAGAGAGAGAAGACGACAGCTGACACAACATCCCAACTCCAAGTAGAAAATGAGAAAAGAATGGGATAGATGATGATGAGGATATATGACATCTAAAGCATCACAGGATGCATCAATGCTAGCTCCCAGGCCATCACAGATAACCAGTAAAGAGGGTATGACCTTGTACCCCCTGTTTGTTCAGGTACCACATGACTGTGGTGTTGTCTGTGACCAATAAAAGGGGACCTGGAGATAATAAGTGGTGAAAAACTTTAAGGTCTGAATCACTGTTAACATTTCTTTGACATTTATGTGCTTTGTAGCATCTGAAGGACCTCATTTGCCATGCACTAGAAATCCCCTGGAAACTGTTCCCTATGTAAAACCTGAAAAGTGAGTTCAGACTGATTAAACTGGGTCAGGGGGGAGGGTAAGTCCAGATGGAGAGGCATCTGATCACTCCACCACTGTAACTTTTAGTTATGTACTCACCATAACTTCAGATGTTTGGGATCCATCTCGCCTACATTCTGACTGATGGGTTCGGAGCCGATCCCTCAGCTCTGACTCGGCACGCTTATGCCAAAGAGCGAAGTCTCTTATTGGCTGAGCTTACTATATCCCAGGATGCACCACTACCAGTCCCCCAGATCTAGTTTGTCCGCATACATGCACACACACACACGCTGCTTATATAACATCGTCAGATGAACAAGATAAAAAACAGTAGAACTCAAAACCGTTCAATCTCTTCTGATCTCCAAGGCAGGGGGAAGGAGGGTGGGTATTAGGAATGTAGGCGAGATGGATCCCAAACATCTGAAGTTATGGTGAGTACATAACTAAAAGATGTTATGTGATCCTATCTCGCCTACATTCTGACTGATGGGACAGCGTCCTAGCACCTGAATCCTGGGTGGCTCACTGGAAAACACTCCTGAGTACCGTGGAACCAAATGATGCTCGCCCTTTAGATGCCACATCCAATTTATAGTGGGAAATGAAAGTGTGCGGTTGGACCAAGTAGCCGCAGCACAAATCTCAGAAATAGCGAGCTTGGAATGAAAAGCAATAGAAGTAGCCATAGCTCTGGTAGAGTGAGCTTTGATAGATGTTGTAAGTTGCTTATTTGAAGAGGAATAAGCCTGAGTTATGCAATCTCTAATCCATTTGGAGATAGTAGCTTTAGTGATGGTTTTACCCAATTTATTATCTGAAAAGGACACAAACAATTGGTCCGTTTTGAATTTGTTGAGTCCTGTCTAGATAGAAGCGCAATTGCCTGTGAACATCCAATTTATGCAAGGTGTATTCCGCTTCATTTGAGAATTTTGGAAAGAAAACTGGTAGCTCTAGAGATTGTTGGAGACAGAGAATAGAACAAACCTTTGGAACAAAAGATGGATTAGGCCTAAGTGATACTCTATCCTTGTGAAAAATCAAGTACGGTGGTTTGATAGATAGGGCTTGAAGTTCTGAAACTCTTCTTGCAGAGGTAATTGCAACTAAGAAGGCAGTTTTCCAAGACAGATATTTTAACTCACATGTAGCAGCCGGTTCGAAGGGGAAGATGTTAAGGCACGAAGTACCAAATCAAGATCCCACGGAGGCGCAGGATGAAAAACTGGGGATCTTAACAGCACAGCACCTTTAATGAAAGTTTTACATAATCTGCTGCTCATCAACGGTGGATCTATGGATTCGTGAAATTTGGAGATAGCTGCTAGTTGGACTTTAATAGTAGAGACTGAAGATCCTTGAGTAAACAAGGATGTTAAAAATTTCAAGACCTCTGGTATCGGGGCAGTAATAGGGTCTAAGCCCCTGAGCTGAGCCCAGATAGCAAACCTCTTCCACTTACTGAGGTACAATTTCTTAGTGGTGGGTTTGTGGGCCGAAGATAAAATGTGAATAACTTCCGGGTCTAAGGTGTGATTTCTGACTAAAGTCAGAAGTGGGGGAGCCAAGCTGTTAATTTCAAAGTGTGAAGGGACTGGTGTTGTCGTCCCGACTGATGAATCAGCAGGTCCGGAGTTAGATCCAAAAACCAAGGACCGTCCAGAGCATGTTTCTTTAGGTAGGGGAACCATACCTGACGAGGCCAGTGCGGAGCAATTAGTATCATTGTGGACCCCAATTGGGAAGCTTTCTGGATGACTTTGGGGAGGAGTGGAACTGGAGGAAAGGCATAAAGTAGTCCTGTTGGCCAAGGTTGGGCTAGAGCATCCGTAGCTGCCTCCCCCTGACGCGGAGTCAAGGAAAAGAACCTTTTGCACTTTGTGTTTTGTGGTGTTGCAAACAGGTCGCAGCACGGGGTCCCCCATCTTCTGAAAACCTGAGCTGCTACTGTTTCATTCAGGGACCACTCGTGAGGAGAGAGAATCGTCCTGCTTAATCTGTCTGCCAATATATTGGATTTCCCTGGAATGTGGGTCGCTACCAGGAAACGGTTGGTAGCTACAGCCCATTCCCACACCCTCATGGCCTCTCTGCAAAGGGGGTAAGATCTGGTCCCTCCTTGTTTGTTTAGATACCAGACCACCGACATGTTGTCTGTGTGGATAGCGATAATGCCTTGAGGGAGAAACTTGTGGAGGGCCTGTAGGGACAGAAGTACAGCCCTCATTTCCAATACATTGATATGGAGAAAGGTTTCGTCTGGAAGCCAAGAACCCTGAACTAACCTGCCCAGACAATGCCCCCCCCACCCTGTCTGGGAGGCATCCGTTGTCAGGGTGGCCACCGGAGGGGGAATAACAAAAGGTCTTCCCTGATTCAGATTGGATGGCTGAAGCCACCAGCAGAGGTCCCGTTTGCACGTTTCTGTAATCAGAATGAGATGATTGAGGGGGAGATTCTGAAAAGACCATTGTGCCGATAACAGCCACTGAAGAATCCTCATGTGCAATCTTGCCAGTGGAACTAGGAGAACCGTGGCAGACATCGAACCTAAAAGTTGCAGGACCATCCTGGCTGGGGCTTTGGATCTTGGAAGCAGGGCTTGGACTTGACCTTGTAAAGTTTGAATCCTTTCGGTAGGAAGGAAGATGCGCATCAATTTTGAGTCTATCTCTGCTCCTATGAATCTTATGCGCTGAGAGGGCAGCAAGACAGACTTTGACCAATTGAATGTAATTCCCAGGAAGCACCCAGGAGATGGTGGCTTTAGGTTGTATATTAGTAGATGCCTGGTGGTGGCAGTCAGGAGCCAGTCGTCCAGATAGGGAAACACTTGGAATCCAAGACTCCTCAGGTGAGCAGTCACTACTGCCAAACACTTGGTGAACACCCTGGGGCTGTGGTGAGACCAAAGGGCAGTGCACAAAATTGGAAATGACTGTCTCCCAGGCTGAAGCGCAGATACCTCCTGGACGCCTGATGTATCGGTATGTGATAATAGGCGTCCTTGAGATCTATGGAGCACATCCAAACATCCTTCTCCAACAATGGGAGAATGGATTGTAAAGTGACCATTCGGAATTTGGACTTCATGACGGACTGGTTTAGTTTGCTGAGATCCAATATTGGTCTCAGGTCCCCTGTCTTTTTTGGCACTAAAAAGAACCTTGAGTAATTTCTGGATCCGATCTGGTCTGTGGGGACCGGTTGGATGACTCCTTTTTCTAGCAGCTTTGAAGCTTCTGCGGCTGCAATTTCCCTTTGACTGGGTGGTGGGTCCGGGATCTTTTTGGATGGTGGGGGTGAGTGTGTGAAGGGAATGGTGTAACCTCCGGCAATAATCCGAAGCACCCATCTGTCCTGAGTGATAGACTTCCAGGCTTTTAGGTGCTTGGCAAAACGGCACCCGACTGGCTCCGGAGAAGCACAGCCGGGCAATCCCTCATGAAGTGTGGGAGGCTGAAGAGCCACGAAAGGACTCGCGGTCTCCAAAATTGCGGGGCCCTCTGCCGCCTCTGGGACGGCGTCTCCCAGAAAAATTTCCCTGTCCTCTGCCTCTGGAAGGGGAATCTTCCTGCTGTTGAGGAAAAAACTTCCATGATTTGCGGAACCACATCTTCCCTCCTCTTTTAGCCTTGGGATAAGGCCGAAAGGGAGTGGAATAACCTGCACCTACGGCAGATAAAGTTTTTCCCTCTTGCTCACAGCGGGTAAGAGTGTCTTTTACCTTAGGTCCAAACAAAGAGGACCCATCAAAGGGAGCGTCGGCGAAGGAAGACTTGAAGGCCTCCGCGAAATGACACAAACGGAGCCAGGCTTGTCTCCGTAGAGCTACGCCTGTGCCTGCCGCTCTGCCCGCACCTTCGGCCGCATATGAAATGAGCCTCATGGACAAGTTAGAAATCGAGGTAAGGATAGCCAACTGAGAGCTAACCGACTGGGCTAGCTGCTCAGGTAGGTTACCTGAGAGGGAATCTGACAGCTCCTTGACCAGATCCCTCTGTAGCCTGGTAAAATGTGCCAAATAATTCAGGAACCTTAGAGTAAAGGCCGCTGAAGTCAGGGTGCGCTTCCCGTACCGGTCCATGCTCCTAGACTCCTTATTAGGAGGATGGATGGACGTTGAAGCCTCTGCCACGTCCTGTTGTGTAGCAGATGCCACCACCATGGCATCTACAGCCACGCCTTTCGTCAAGAACTCCTTCTCGGGTGGGGCAGACAAAAATTTGTTAGGGCGAGAAGGCACTGGTTCCACAGTATCTGGATGTTCCCACGCCCTCCGACAAACCAAATCCAGGAGCTCATCGAAGGGCGGAGACACCCAGGAGGCGGAGGGCTGAGCCCCAAAGGCCTTGAGAAGCACTGACTCATCAGCAGAGGGGGGTTTGGATATCCAGCCGCCTCGTTTAAGGATCTCTAAAATGTCTGCGAATGAGACATCATCCGAGGACGACTTTGGGGACCCCTCCGCATCATCAAGATCAGTGTCCGATGTAAGAGACTCGGGGGAGTCCACGTGCTTCCTCTTGCACGATCTCTTCCTTGGGGGCTCCTCCGAAGACAACTCCAAAGAACCCTCAGGAGGAGGGGAACCCCCAGTGGGGGTAACCTCAGGCCCCAGGGCTCCGCTGCCTAGGGACAGGGGAACTGCCAAAGACCCAGTCTCCATGCCCAGGGAAGGTGCCGGTAAAGCCGTAGAGATGGCCGAAGAAGACTTGGCCAAGGCACTCCTCATAGCGCTGAAAGCCGGACCCCCAGAATCCTGGGAGTGTCCGGTCCCCGGAGCCATGATAGCAGACGGAAGTCCCGCAGCCGAAGCACCGAGAGGGAGGCTCGGAACTGACAGCATTGGTCCCAAAACATCACCCCCGGGTCCGGCCGACGAAGTCCGTGTGCCAAACTCGGACCCGAAGGCCGGGGTTGGAGTAAGGGTCGGAGCCGACCCTAGGATCTCCACCGGCTCCAACAGCATCTGCTCCGACGGAGCCGAAGCGGTCGGAGGAGGAATGGCAATGGAATGGGCTATCGGCTCCGAAGCCAATTGGGTTGGAGCCGAAACAAATTTTTGAAAGACTGGGGACTGGAACAGTCTTTGGAGCACCCTATGTCCGAATCTGACATCCTCGATGACCTAGAGGAGACCAAACGGGTTCGAGTTGGCCTCTCCAACGGCCCCAAGGGGCTAGGGGACCGGCTCCGAGGCGACTCGATAACTATCGGCGCCGAAGGAATGCACAAACCAGTTTCCATCGGTGCCGAGGAGGACTTAGGCGCCGAGGAGGAAGTGTCTGAGCGGACAACCTTCATCAGCTCCGAGATCAGTGGAGCCAATGAAGGTGACCCGCCTCTCGATGCCCCAGCCATCGGCTCCGAAGCCAGAGGAGTCGAGACTGGAGGCATCGAGGCAGACCGTTCCGCCCTCGGCTCCGAAGTCCTTGGAGCCGAAGGAGAAGCCTGCCTATGTCTTTTGGCGGTCGGGTCCGACGGACTGGTCAGAGCCGACGCCCTTTTCTTTTAGCAGGAGAAGGAGAGGATGCTAAAGCCTCTTCAAAAGAGGGTTTTATAAGGCCTTTCAATATAAGTTTATTTTTCTCTCTTGGAGGACCCTCGAGGAAAAAGCGTGACACACGCTGCAGGACTCCTGCAAATGCTTGGCCCAAACAATATACACAGAGAGAGTGGTCATCCGTGATAGACATTTTAAAACTACATTTAGTGCACTTCTTAAAGCCCGAAGGCCTAGGAGCCTGAGACATTATAAGTAGAACTCAGTAACTCTCTCACAGACAAAACTCTTTTGAAATAGACTGACACTACAAAGATTAACTTGCCGTTAAGAATGACGGCCAACTGAAGACATACAACAGTGAATATATCTAAGGGAATCCAAGAACCCTAAAGGTTCAAAGGATTGACTGACAGGGAAGGCCCTACAGATCAAGGGGCCTGTAGCCAGAACAAACACCAATCACACACAAATTTTCCACAAAAAATTTTCAAAACACACACAAAAGCACAGAGTAGCTGTTAAAACAGCTTTTTGTTAAAGAAATAGCAAATTTCTGACAGAAAAAGTTAGTGAAAAGACACTACTTAGCTCAGCCAGCTCGAGACCACGTCTTTGCTAGTTAGCAGCAAACGAGATCTGGGGGACTGGTAGTGGTGCATCCTGGGATATAGTAAGCTCAGCCAATAAGAGACTTCGCTCTTTGGCATAAGCGTGCCGAGTCGGAGCCGAGGGATCGGCTCCGAACCCATCAGTCAGAATGTAGGCGAGATAGGATCACATAACATCTATTGTTTCACAAAATCTAGCACAGGTACCTGGAACTCCAAGGGAAGCAGATGCTGGCTCCATCGATTTTTAGTAACACTGAATCTTTATCGTATGGAGTCTGGCCAGTTGTATAATGAGGGTCACTGATACCATGAGCCATAGAATTTTGAGAAACTCTTTTGTGGAAGCAGCTTCTTGAAGACAGAAACTCTTGAAAATGTTTTGAACAGTCAGGCCATACTTAGAATATTCTGTCTCCATCACATACCCCAAGAAGATAATCTGTTGTGAGGGTGTGAGACAGTACATTTGTAGGTTCAGCTTAAAGTCTGGAAGCAATTGCAATATGGTGCTAAGCATCTTTCACATGTAAAGTCATCTGGAAACAGTGGTCTGGAGGAAGGGATAGGACTGTCTGCAGGGCAAGCACTTTGAATTTGGGTACTTTAAGAAAAGTATTTAGATAAAAAAATCTGTACTTTAAGAAAGATATTTTGATAAAAAATATAACACTGTAACAAAAAAGATTCTGGTGAAAATTATTTTCCTTTTTGAGATGCAAGAACCTGGTCTATAGCCTCTGCTTGCAACTTGTGAAGGAGTACAGGAGAAAACAGATGTGTCTGGTCTTGGGGTTGTGTGTATAGGGAGGTCTATGAAAGGAGAAGGATTTTCTGCCCACTGCCAAGAGTATACTTAGCGAATTATTCTCAGCACCCACTTGTTTGAGATTATTTCTGGCCAAACCTCTAGTTTAAGCTAATGCCTGAAGGAAGACAAAGGGAAGGAGGGACAGGAGGAACAGACAGGATGCCCTGAGTCTTGACATAGTTATTCTTTAACAGAGGAATAATCTTTTTCTGGGACAGGAACCCCTTTTCTTTGGTTTGGAAGCATTATCCTCAAGCCATTTCCTCTTGATACCCAGACTGCTGTTAGGCTGGAATATTTGTTTGTTTTTCCCTTTGAAGGTGGATGCCTTATTAGAAACAAACCTGGGAATATGAAACATTTCAGATATGAAACACACAGAACACATATTCCAACAGGAAATGTAATATTTTGAGAAAGTACAATTGTATAACTAAGCTTATCATAACAGTAGCTGCAGTAGTGGTAGCTATATAGGTTATATCCATTATGCCAACCTCCCAGTGTTGGAGGTTGGCATAACGGTTAAGGTATTTGCCTTCCAGACACAATGTGCAGGGTTTGATTCTCACATGGGGTAATTTGTTAGACTTAAAATGGCCCACAAGGGCAGTTACCCTAGTATTAATCTATGAACCTAAGGATATAACAGCCTTCCAGTTTCCAAAGCTTCAGGGGTCTTTCCACATGGCCAAACTGTCTTGCAGCTTACTAAAAGACAAGTTTCAGCCTCAAGCCCTTCACAGTTTTCCTTTCAACAGAGAGATGGAATGAGGCTGAGCCCTGAAAGGACAACGCTAGGAACAAAAAAAAAAAAATAAAATAAATATACACACCCTGGTATAAAAAAACACACCAAAAAACAAAGGGGATGGAAAACAGGAGTGGCTACAGCAGCATTGATCATTTCTACTGTTATGGTAAGTTTGCTTACACAACTGTACTATGTTTGTCATACTGATCACTGCTGCAGTAGCCTTAGCTCTATGGGTAGTTAACCATAGCTTACTACATATGCAGGAACCCCCGGAGAATGGTCCTAGCAAAGACTGACCTGGACCTAGAGGAGTAATCAAACTTATAGTGCTTTGTAAAAGTATGTACAGAGGACCAAGTAGCTTCTAGAATACTTCTAGAGCCCAAACCTTTCCAAAAAGCCATAGATGAAGCCATGACCCTGGCAGAGTGGGCCGCACCCTGCCTGGAATAGTTTTGTTATGCTGAGTATAACAAAAGGTAATAGCCTTATAAAACCATTTGGAAATAGTCTGTTTTGACACAAGTTGTCCTTTTTTCTTACCTTCAAAAGAAACGAGCAACTGATCTGAAGATCTGAAAGATTTAGTTCTGTCGAAATAGCACCTGAGTTGTCTGTGGACATCCAAGGTTTGGAGTATCCTTTCTTCCTCATTTTTAGGTTCAGGAAAAAAACGGGGAGATAAACAGTTTGGCATAAAGAAAACTTGCACACTACTTCAGGCATAAAAGAAGGACTCGTTTGGATATTCAGCAGAATATCAGGGGCAAAGGAAAAGGGGAATACTTATACAAATTCCTAGAGTACCTCCAATTGTGATAGAAAAGGGAAAACAGATAGTAATAGTAGATTTATGGTCATAAAGGGCTACTGGTAAGGGAGGAAGATTATGCTGACATAGTTATATTCTACCTAAAACTGCTATTATGGAGCATAAGAAAGTTTTGGGAGACATCACTGTCTTTCAGCAGGGAATTTTCTTATATGTGGGGACTGTAACTTGATTTGCAACAGTGAGTAAGTATCTGGGGGACCTAGAAGGAAAATATAACAAAAGAGAGTAGTTTTCTGAAGAAATTTATGAAAATATTTGGTTTGGAAGATGTGATTTTATTAGTAGGAACTCTGAGAGAATTTACATACTTTTCCCCAAGGGACAATAACTTGGCTAGACTTCACAGTAATTATATTTCACTGGAAAATATGTATTTAAATGAAACCTTTGATACACATCACATAACTATTTCAGATCATGTGCAATAAAAACTAAGCTAAAAATGCAGGGCAATAAAGTAAAAATGAGAGTAACAATCTGAAATGTTGGCACCGTCTGCAGAGAGCCCCAAAATATGGAGACTGAATGGCTGAAAAATTGGACTTACACATACCATGTCTGAGATGCCATTTCTTGGAATATTCCCTTTTCTCCAAGGTATGGTGATCTTGGAGTTGGTAAATAAAAGTTAGGGGGGCTTGCTCCCCATATGAGGTGTGCAGAGGGGATCCCCCCCCTGCAAAAAGAAATTTTAAGAAGAGCAATTTTTGAGATTCACTCCTCTCTGGATTTTCAGCGGGGTTTTTTTCAGATTTTTGGCAATCGGCATTATGAGTGCTGACATTTCAATGGGAAGCCAAAAATGAGACACTGGCACTTCCCCACCTACTTGTTAAAAAGAGAAGAACTTAAGGAATGGACAGTGGAAATTATTTGAAAATTAGGGAAGATAGAAATTTCTTCAGAAGTTATGGCAAGTGAGTGGAATAAAATAAAAGTGGAGTTTAAAAATGGGGCAGAAATACACCTTCAACAGTTCTTTTAACAAGAAAAATAACAAGAGATCTTGTAGAGGTATTAGAGATATTTTGGAAATTTTATGAAAAATTGTATAAAGCAGAGGAATGTGGAAATCAAGAGAAAGAGCAAATGGAAATATTTATGAAAGACAAGCAAGCCAAAGTAAGAGGTACACGAGGCTCAACAATTTACAGTTAAGATATGAAGAGATGAGATAAAAATGGTTATGTATAAGCAATCCGCTGGAAAGTCTCCAGCAATAGATGGCATTCCTGTGGAAATTTGGAAGCTAGAGAGAAGAAAGTTATAAGGAATTGGAAGGTTTTGTTTAACAATATTTTACAAAGAGGGGAAGCACCAACAACCTGGAAGAAAGCTGTGGTGGCTGCAATACCTAAAGAAGGTAAAGCTCCATCAGACCCAGCTTCATAAAGATCTATTTCAATTTTAAACCTTGATTATAAAGTGTTTATGTCTATAATAGCTAAAAGAATGGCTAAGGTGTTGCCAAAATTGATAGATATGGATCAATGTGGTTTTGTGGAGGGGAGGCAAACATTTGACAACATTAATAGAACAATGATGAACCAAGCAAAATACAAACAAAACTGTTGTTGCTGGGCCTTGATGCAGAGAAAGCATTCAACAAAGTAAGACGGGATTTTATCAGTAGGGCAATGGAAGCATTTGAACTCCCTGATACAATAATAAGGTTAATTAGGGATTGGGGCAAAAATTAAAGTGGGTGGGTTCCTCTCTGATAAGTTGTGTCTGAACAGATGAACCAGGCAAGGGTGTTCTCATTCTGCTTTGTTATTTGCATTATATTTTCTTTGCAGATGATATTATTTTGTACCTGAAAAAAACAGGAAAGGACATCTCATTGTTGTGGAATATTCTGAGAGAGTTTCATGTTTTTTCAGGGTATAAAATGAATGAAGACAAAACAAAGGCAGTAGCTGTAAACTATGTACCCACGCATGAATTGCTTCAGCAATACCCATATTTATGGGCATATAATAAAATTAAGTATTTAGGAGAATGGTTTAAAAAATCTGTTATGACAGCTAAGGATATGTAGGAAGAGAATAAACAAAAGATAATACAAAAACTGAGAAACCGGAACCGGTTTACTATCAAATGACTGAAAATCAAAAGACTGAATCCCAAAAAGACTGAAAATTCAAAATATTGAATACATTTTTAATGCAAGAGGCAAGCACCCCTGCTCCCTTCATTGGGGGGCTGTGTCCCCCACACCCCCTGCTAAATATATATACCAACTCCAAGATCGCATGACAGTGGAGAAGGGGCAAATTCCATCATTCAATATTCTGAATTTTCAGTCTTTTTGAGATTCAGTCTTTTGATTTTCAGTCATTTGATAGTAAACTGCTGGAACCTCCTGTTTATGGATATGGATAGCAAGATACAAGCAGTGAAATTGTTTTTAGGCCCTTTAGTTTTATATACAGGTCAGGCAGATTTTTACCAACCAGAGGAGAAGTTGTGTACAGTCATTAATAAAGAATTGAAGGATTTTATCTTGGAGGGGAAGTGAGCAAGGGCAAAGTGGGATGAGATGATTCTTCCAACACAAAAAGGTGGTTCAGGATTACCTGATGAGGCTCATATAAATAACGCAAGCAGAAAGCTATAATTCAGTGTGGAAGTGGATGATGATAAAGCAGTGGGGGGGGGGGGCGATTCAAGAAATAAGGATAAAGTAGGATTTTGGATGCAGATCCTTAAGGAGAATAACAATAGCCTTAAAGAGTATTACATGCATAAAGTAGCAGAAAGTATTCTAAGAACTAAGCCAACACAAGAATGGAGAAAGAAGATTCTGCCAAAAGGAATAACTGCAGTTAGGGATACAGAGAGTAGGCAACAGAGGGGTGGAATTTACTGGAGAAAAATGGCAAAAGAACCAAGATATTGTGAACACATAGCTAGAGATAGAAATGTAATAGAATGGGAAGAGGCCAAAAAGACATTTGGACTGCAGGCTAGAGACTGCCTTCCCTATCAGCGATTGAGATCAGAGTATCGGTGAAGAAAAAGGGACATGAGAATCCTAGGATTAAGACCCAATCTGGTAAAGTTTTTAGCTGAATCAAGAACAGAAACTGCTGTTAAAAAAGGAATCACTAGTAGGGCATGTAAAATACTGCACAATAACTACAGGAATCAAGCAGAGGGGGAAGAGAGACTGGATATGCAATTCACAAGGAAACAATGGGGGTACATATGTATAGCTCCCAAATATGAAACAAAGTCTAGAAGATTTAGGATTTTTGCTTGGAAGTGTTTACATAGGTATTTTTATACCCCCCAAGCAGACTCCACAGAATCTTTCCTCAGGTAGATGACAAATGTTGGAGGTGTGATGTAGAAGAAAGAGGTAACTAGGAACACATGCTTTGGGAGTGCAATGATTTGCCAGATTTTAAAAATTCCCTACAGAGTCAGAAATATTGTGTGAGCAAATGGGTGTAACTAAGGGAGTATTTTTTTTCAGCTGGGATAAAGGATCTGAATTGCCTAGTCATAATAAGGCCTTGTTAAGTTTAATTCTGGTGACTGCCAAATAAAAAAACAATTACTACAAAATGGAAATCAAAGTCTAAACCAACTGTATTTGAAGTAAAGAATATTTTAACAGAGATAAAAGAACTGGAAGTGGTATCTTTAGAAAAAGGGTAGGAGCAAATTACATAGAATAAAGGGAAACTGTGGGAACAACACATGCAGAATGTTTTGGAGGAGGACTGAGGTTTGAGGGAAGGCAGGAATTGAGCTATTTATGTAATACTAGATTGATGATAATTGTATAAAAGAATGTGCATAGGTTCACAGATTACTACTAGGCTAACTGCCCTAGTGAGCCATTTTAAGCCTAGCCAATTACCTCGTGTGAGAATCAAACTCTGCACCTTGTGTGTATTGAGTTAAACATCTTAATCATAATGCCAACCATGTGATGCATACTGTTTGCAACTGTGAACATGTTAACATGTTTTATTTTCTTTTATATAAATGTTTGTTTGCCTATGTATTTAAGTGATCATTCAGTAAATGTGTTAAAAAGAAACCGTGTCCCTGTGGAAAATGAGGTAGGGCTGACTCACCATAAGAGCCTGCAACTCAGATATTCTCCTTGCAGAGATCAGAGCAATCAGTAAAACTGTTTTCCAGGTTAAGAACCTCAAGTTAGCCAGGTTAGCTGCTTCAAGTGGAGCATGTGTTAGCTTTTCTAACACAAAATTAAGATAACAAGGAGGGGCTACCAGTTTTCATGGAGGCCTCTTATGCAAAACCCCTTTCAAAAACATTTTGATATGAGACTGCACTGAAAGAAGAGGATCCATGGGCAGGCATATAGAAATGGCCAATAAATGAACCCTGTTATCGGAGTAAGAAAGGCCATAGGCCAGTAACAACACAAATATTGTAAAACCAGAAAACAACCAGCTCTGAATAGATGCTGGTTATGTTGTTGGCACCAACTACATTTTTTTTTCATTTGGTAATATATGATTTTCTAGTAGGAGGTTTTCTTGCCTTCATTAATACTTGCTGTACATCCTCAGTAAAGATGTGCCTAAAGGCAATTAAGATTCTATCATACAGGCAGTCAGTTGTTGTTGATTGATGCTGGGGTGTATCAAACACCCCTGCTCTTATATGAACAGATTCAGTCTGTGAAGAAGGTTGTGGTAATTGTTCCTGACCATTTTCAAAAGAAGGGAGAACCACAGTTGTGGATCAGAAGGAAGACGCCACAATGATCTTGGGGGAGTACTTCTGAATCTTCAGAAGTATCTTGGATATTAGTGGAAAGGGTGGAAAAACATACAGAAACATTCCTGTCCAAGGACCAGAAAAGGCATCTGTCTTTCAGGCCTTCTTCCATGGAGTACTGCAGAAATATGTTGCCAGTTGATTATTCAGAAAGGAGAGAAAGAGATCTACTTGAAAAACTTCCCACAGATGAATAAAATCTTGGAAGACCCCCTGATCTATTTTCCATTTGTGCCTGTAGACTGACAATGTGCTGTGAAGCTATAACCCACGATAACTTGGATTGTCTGCAAAGGGGGTATGACCTAGTTTCACCCTTTCTTGCTGATGTTCCACATGACTTGGTATTTTCAGTAACAACATGAAGAGGTCTAGGGGGACTAATGATGATTTTGAGAGTTTTGTGTCTTGGTTAGGTCAAGCATTTCTTTGATATTTATGTGCTTGCATCTGTCCCTGGTGTCCCACACTCCTTGCACTTTTTCCCTCCCTAAGCTTCTCCGCAAGCAAAGTCCGAGGTGTCTCTGGTGACTGCCTACTTTGGAACAGGTTGTTTCCACAAAATAATTTCTCCTCTGAAAAACACAGCACCAGGATTTGAAAAGCCAAAAGGTATTGGTGCTGGGACAAAAAAAGTCTTCAGATACCACTGTATCCTTCTTATGTGGAGTCTTGGCAGGGGTGTCATCAGAATCACAGAAGCCATAAGACCTAAAATCCTGAGGTATTCCCTCAAAGTGACCAAAGTTTGAGTGGAAAACCTTAGAAACAAAACTAGATATAGATCTATTTTTTTCCTGTGGAGGAAAATCTCTTTAAGCTGAGGGTGTCTAGCTGACAGCCCAGGAACACAATTGTGTGTGAAGGAATCAAAAAAGAATTCTGAACATTCTCTTGGAATTCCAATTTGTGTATGAGAGCTGTCACCCAAGAGAGGTAGATTACTGATACTTTTAATAAGACTGCAAAGATAAGCAAATCACCTAAATATGGAAAATGTGGATGCACTGCAGCCTGCAATAAACTATAACTGGAGCTAGATACTTTATGAACACTCTTGGTGCAGTGGATGGTTCAAAGGGTAGAGCAGAGAACTGATAATGTGATCCAGACACACAAAACCTTAAGAAATGTCTGAAGTCTAGATTAATAGGAATGTGATGATAAGCATCTTTTAAGTCTAGTGCTACCAGGAAACTTGAAAAAGAGGAAGAAAAGGTAACAGGTTGTGCAGTGACATTATTTTGACACTATCACAAACAGATTTCAGAAAGAATGACCCAGAAACGGTCTCCAAGCATTTTCTTTCTTTGGCACTAAGAACATCCCTGAATAAAAACTCTCCCCACCTGGGAAGGAGAAAACTGGTTCTATCATTACTTGGGCAGCATGTGTGAATGATCAGTGGAAACAAAACAGTCTGATCTGGAGGATGGGGAATAACCCCTTGGGAAGGAGGACGTTCCTCCCAATGCCATCTGTAACCTTGGTGAATGATCTTCAGAACCCATTTGTCTGAAACTATTTGTTGCCAAACAGAAACATTTATTCATGCTTTCTGTAAGGAAAAAAGGGCCAGAATGGGAAGGGGTCACAAGCTATCTTGAAAAGTCACTCAGACCTGTTGGACTGCCCTTGGATTTGGGTGGTTTGAGGGTTCTTTTTGAAACCCCCTTGCCATTTCTTCTTAAACATCTGATTACCTATATTTTGCTGAGACTGTTTATTTTGTTTTTTGCCCACAATGGATGAGGGGTTACAAAATCCCTTAGAACATTTGGAAATGGAGGACTGAAAGATCTTAAAAATTCCCTGGATCAGCTTACTCTTTTCTTTATACCTTGTAATTACCTCTACAGCACAAAGGCCAAAAACAAACTCCCTACCCAAAGGAAAATTTAAAATCTCATTTTTAACAAGATCTGGGATGTTCTTGAGAATGCAACCATGCAAACCTCCCCAAACAGTACCAGTAGCCATAGCCCTGGAGGAAGTATCAACAGAGTTATATACAGCCTGCAAACAATGATTAGTGACTTGTGCAATAGAAGAAACTATATTATTTAAATTAGATATTTCCTCATAAGAAGAAACTGCAGATAAAACATTTTTCATACTTTCACACTTAGAGAGAACAAACTTTAACATATGAACCTGACAATTCAAAATTCTGAAAATTAAAGTCAAAGAAGTACACCCCCCCATATTTATCAATACATTTCCCATCCTTATTAGAAAGAGTAGGATTGGAATTGACTAAGTATTTAGCAGCAGTGGTATCAGTTAAAGCTAAAGGTGCTGTGTCAGGTTTGAGAACAGTGTATAAAAACTTAAAACACTAAGGAACTTTATAAATCCAATCTACCTTTTTAGGGGCAGTTGGCTATCAGGAAAATTGCAGGCAGAAACATACACATCCTTTTAAGAAGACAAAACTGGTGGAATGGGTGTGAGTTCTGGAAATTCCTTCTATAACAACCAGTGGCGGCTGGTGACTTCAAATCACAGGGGGGCTGCAGGAGACGCTGAATGGGTGGGGTCAAAGGGAAGGGGTGTGGTCAACCATAAAGGGGAGAAGCTATGCACAAAACCACAAAAAACTAACTTTAATTAAATACGCTGCCCTGGGTGGCAAACCATCATTATGAAAGTCCAATCAAGACAAAAATAAGTGTAGAAGAATAAAAATATTTCAATGCATTGGCTGCATGACAGCTTACTTAATATCTAGATGGAAACAAAAGGTTGTGAGGCATGAAAAAATAAATTACTTTTTAAATACATTACTGGAATGCCAGTCAAAATCAAGTATAAGAAAAACCAGAAGCACTCAACTCAAACCACTTCTCCTTGCACTGCAGTTCTCATTATAATATATTCAGCTTTATTAAAGTACCAAGCAACATGCTGAAAGTAGAAATCTATGTGATGCCCCCACTTGTAAAAATGTTTCTTATCCAAAAAAGACCTGCTGCCTGACAACTTGTTTCATGGGGAAAACATGATAAAAGTAAAAATGAAAAGCAAACAAGAAACAAGCTCAAGATACATTGCTTAAAGGATTACTGTACAGGTTATGGACCACACATGATTGGCATTCTGTTTAGTTTACGGGTAAAGTCTGTAGAGATGACTGGAAGTCTCCAACAAGTGTAATGAGCTTTTTAAAATAATGGAATCCTGTCCTTTAATACCCAAGGCTTATACATTATCTAGTCAAGTATTCTCTGCATGGCAACAACAGAAAGGCTTTCAATGTTGGCAATTCTTTAACAGTATGCTTATTAAAGCTTACTTGCATCTTACGATGTCAGACAAGCTTACCTTATGGTCATTAAAGCATTGCTACTTAAACACAGAGCAACAGGCACTTTGAGTAATAAGCATAAATCTGAGTAATAAGCATAAATCAACAGTACAAAAATATGACAGAAACCAGACCATTCTGCAAAATCAAGGACAGATGAAAAGCCACTGTAGTACTTATGCAGTGTGTCCTCCCCATCCAAGGTAGATACAACTACTCCTTGCCTTGCTTGGACACATCCAGAGTCACTACATGGGGAGTGGGGTGCAACAAGCATGTCACAATTTGAAATCTCTCTGGCTGACTGTGATGGCCCTGACACATTTGTCATACCTCTCAACCTCAAGAGCAAGAAATCTGGACAAAGCCATACACAGAAGTGGGACAAAGGCACAACAATAAGGACAATTTTTAAATATTGCTCTAATAAACTTAGAAAGATAATAGAATAGGTCTTGCATTAGTATGAATTTTCTGAAGGGTATAAAATCTGAAACTCAAATGTCTGTCATTTTCTAACTTCAGTCTTTAGTGATTTGTCACTAATTTGCCAAAAACACAATTTTATGAAAAATGGACCAAAAATGTGATGCAAAAATATAAAATAGACACACAATACAGCTTCTACCTGTCAAAGAAGGGACACTTTAATATTAGTACTGCTACCTTGAGCAGCTGACAAAATAAAAGAATCTACATGCATTTCAAGTAATCTATAACTTTGATTATTACAGTTATTTCTTAATTGTAAACCCTCCATGTTTTCTTCCAAAATTGCTATTTTGCGGAGGGATTATTAGGGGGAAGAGCAACATTTTGAGCCAGAAATTGGGGACAGTTGAGAGGTTGGCTATGCCTAATTCTATAAAGCAATTTATTTGCATGTACCTCTCAACCTGTTAATGCAGTAAATCTGAACAAGGCCAAATATATTCGGGGCACATATAAACAGTACTAAAATTGCTCTTGTATAAATTGAAACAGTTGATAGAACGGCTCTTACTTTAACATGCATTTTTATGAAGGTTATGAAGTCTGAAACTTATTATTTAGTGACTTCTGGCAAATCATTTAGGAATTAAAACTACAAATTTTATGAACAACAAACCAAAAATAAGAAGCAAAAATCTATTCATTCTTTGAAAATCTGGACAGTTGGGAGGTATAGTTCAGCTGGGCCTGTCTGAGTTTGCTGCCCTTCCCCTGACAAAATAATGGTTGAACTGGAGCCTCTGCAGCCATTCCAATTAACCATTACTTGGCTATTTCACTCCATTTACCATAAACACTAATGTGCATACTGCTTTACTTCAATGATTGGACTTCATTTGAAAGTTTTATTTTGTATTTTACAGCACAAACATTAAGTCATCTGTTAAACAAAGCAATGCAGTCTCACAATGAAAACTTAGCATTAAAACTTCTCTGCCCTTGAAACTCACATTCATTGAAACAGCATTGAAACCCACATTCAAAGAAAATACATTTTGCCAGTGGCAGATAAAGATTAATTTTGGGCTGTTTTGAATCATAGGCCCCTTGCATATGAAACATACATGTGCTCTTTGATACACCTTCCTCATTGTACTAAAAATTATATTCCTTGTACAATACAGTACACTTGTTAGAGGGTGTTTTAAATTTGTTTTGAACATTTTTCCAGTAAGCAATGAAACAAAACATATGCACCCATAATGGCAAAACTGCCCAGTTGAGAACATTTATCATACAAAAGTCTACTCCGGCTTCCACAGTCCACCATTATTAGTCAATATACACAATTCTACAGTCCACCATTATTAGTAAATATGCACAATTCCACAGTCCACCATTATTAGTAAATATGCACAATTCTACAGTCCACCATTATTAGTAAATATGCACAATTCTACAGTCCACCATTATCAGTAAATATGCACAATTCTACAGTGCACCTTTATCAGTAAATATGCACAATTCTACAGTCCATATTCAGTGAATTCAGTTCTTGCCATAGCTGTCAACCTTAGCACAAAAACCTGGACGAAGCCAATAATGGGGGAATACAGTCCCAAAAATAGGGACAAATTTAAAATATTCATCTTATAAACTTAGAAAATTGCTAGAAAAAAAAGGTTGTGCTACTATGTATTCTGAAGAACATGAAGTTTGAAATTCAAATGCCGGTCAATTTTACTGCGGACAGAACAAAAACAATTTTCAGCAGAGACGCAGGGATTAATACTGCAGACACGTCTTTGTAAAATGGCAGGGCACCAGAGCAAATCCACACAAACACAGGGAGGAGATGCAGACTCCACACAGAAGCCACCCCAACCAAGAATCAAACCAGAAAACCTATAGCTGTGAGGCAACAATACTACCACTGCACCATCAAATCTGCAAGGAATTAAACATTCAGAAACCTGAAGTCTGAAATTCAAATGCCGGTCAATTTTACTGCGGACAGAACAAAACAATTTTCAGCAGAGACGCAGGGATTAATACTGCAGACACGTCTTTGTAAAATGGCAGGGCACCAGAGCAAATCCACACAAACACAGGGAGGAGATGCAGACTCTACACAGAAGCCACCCCAACCAAGAATCAAACCAGAAAACCTATAGTTGTGAGGCAACAATACTACCACTGCACCATCAAATCTGCAAGGAATTAAACATTCAGAAACCTGAAGTCTGAAATTCAAATGCCGGTCAATTTTACTGCGGACAGAACAAAAACAATTTTCAGCAGAGACGCAGGAATTAATACTGCAGAGACGTCTTTGTAAAATGGCAGGGCACCAGAGGAAATCCACACAAACACAGGGAGGAGATGCAGACTCCACACAGAAGCCACCCCAACCAAGAATCAAACCAGAAAACCTATAGCTGTGAGGCAACAATACTACCACTGCACCATCAAATCTGCGAGGAATTAAACATTCAGAAACCTGAAGTCTGAAATTCAAATGCCTGTCAATTTTATTTAACATTTGTTAATCAGGGCAGTCTGACTTGGAACAAAAAAACAATTTTCAGCAGAGGCCCAGGAAGAAATAATGCAGACATGTCTTTGTAACATGGGAGGACACAAAAGCAAACCCACACAAACACAGGGAGAAGATACGGACCACACAAAGAAGGAACCCCAGCCAAGAATCAAACCTGAGAACCTGCAGCTGTGAGGCAACAATGCTACTACTACACCATCAAATATCAAGCATTGCAACATTTACAAACCACAGATATTATGAGGAACAGCTCAGATCAAATATGAGGCAAAAATCTGCAATTTTTTTACAAATGGTGGTGGGTAGGGAACTCAAGTCTTTAACACCTGCATACAGGGTACAGGGTTCAAGCCTGAGGTATTCCCTACCACACCACCATGAGCACCTGGGGCATTTACACACACACACACACACACACACACACACACACCCTCCAGTTACAGGCACCAGCAAACACACACACCTCCAGTTACAGGCACCAGCAAACACACACCCCTCCAGTTACAGGCACCAGCAAACACACACCCCTCCAGTTACAGGCACCAGCAAACACACACCCCTCCAGTTACAGGCACCAGCAAACACACACCCCTCCAGTTACAGGCACCAGCAAACACACACCCCTCCAGTTACAGGCACCAGCAAACACATACACAACTCCAGTTACAAGCACCAACACATAAAGTAAAATGCACCATACACTTACCTGTCTGTTCTCCATACCATATCCTGCCTGCGCAATACTCACAAAGACGCGTGAGATCCCAGTAAAGCTCCTTCCCGACGAGATCCCAAGCTCCCTCCCGAGAGTGTTCTGGCTGTTGCTGCTGCAGTCTGGATGCGATGTATCCTCTCAGCATGTCTGTGCACTTTAAAAGTGCACAGACGTCTCCTTGCATCCCTCTATGGGTCCTGCTGGACTGCCGTGAGCATGCGCATAGACTGACGGTAGTCGGGACTACTGCGCATGCGCGAAGTCTGTGAAAATTTAAAAAAATATTTTTTTTTTGTTTTCTTTTTTAATTTGAGGGGGCTGCAGTCCGGCAGCCCGATGCCACGAGCCGCCCCTGATAACAACTCAGTATTGTTTGAGGGACTGAGAAATGAAAGCACTGGCACATTCTAGCAATAGTCTCAGAGAAACAGAAATCCCCACAGGGAGCATCAAAAACTGAGCTCTCCTCTGTCTGAATCAGAAATCTGAAGAGAAAACCCTGTTATCTGTCCCTTCATCTTCTTCAGATTCAGAATCTGGAATCTCTTCTTTTAACATAAACTACTTTACAACATGGATCAATAGCCTGAATTAAACCCTGAGTCAGACCCAATAAAATACGCCTACCAAAGGAAATTTGAAGAAGAGTACATACATGCTTAGTTTGCTGTTTCTTTTTGACAGGAAAAATCTGGCCATCCATGTTACTAATGAGATCAGCAACCTTCCTAGGGATAGCCACAGCATTCTGACACAACAAGAAAAACATCCCTATTCCCTCTTCTAGGATTGACAAGAGTGGCTCTCCTTTGCCCACTGAGGGGACCGGAAAAGCTGCAAAGGACTTGGCTAATCCCTGGTCCATAGTGGCTGTAGGTGCTATACCAGAAGGATACTGGGGTAAAAGATGAGAGGTCTGAGGTACAACAAACAGCCTAGAGCAGAGTCACCCACTTCAGGTTGAGGCAAATGGCTAGTCTTTTGTGGTGGCAAAGGCATTTTGCTTAACTCTTTCTTTTTGTGGATGGAAGAAGGACCAACCATGGGACTGGTAGTTTATTCCATGGTTGAGCCAAAAATGGTGTCTCTTTCCCAATGATGGCAAGCAGCATATCCCAGTAAAAGCTAAGTCTTTAAAAGTCACTTTTTTCACAGAAATAAACACAGTAAAAAGCACATAAAACACTTTTTCAATCCCAGAATATAAAATAAACACAATTTCTTTACAGAAAAATAGTTTTCAGTAACTTTAAACAACTTTTAAACTAAGAAAAAAAGAGAGCTCCCATTTAAAAGTACAATACAGTCTCACAGCACTCCATTAAAACACACAAACTCCTAGCTTTAAAATAACTTTCCTAAAGAGGAAAGTGATAAAAACAGAACAAATTATTAGAAAATGAAAGTTTTTTTTTTCCCATAAGGGAAATATATGCTTAGCAAAGGAACACCAGAAGCGGATCGTCAATATTCAAAAGTCTTACAGGAGCGTATTGTTTGGCAGCAGTAAAGTTGTGAAGGACTTTGCACCCAAACTTGTCTTTTAGTTAGCTCAGCACAAACTACCTGACAGTTTGGGCATATAGAAGGTGCCCTGAAGCTTTGGAAGTTGGGACAGCTATTGTACTCTTGGCAGGATATAACACATATAGCTAAGGCTACTGCAGCAGTGATCAATTAGATAGACATCTTGCATTCTACAAGAACTTCATCAGAAAATAACAAACCAAGAAACATGCCCCATGGGGAGTAGTTTGAATAGTTATAACAAAGTTGCACACTCTTGTACTGTAGTATTACATCATTACTTAGACACCCCTACTTTGTGTAATAACATGATATCCAATTGGCAATTTTTACTTAGGTTATGTCTAGTTATTGCAGGACTGGGTCAAGATGTATGTTTTACTTATAAGACCTATTATAATATTGGTGGTCATTTTGAACGGGTGAATGCCAGTCAGGATAAATTCAGATTAATGTCCAAATGTGGAAGTCGTTATTAATGTAGATTTATATGTGTGGATCCAAGTGTTACTATATGAGGACATGCAAGAGTGATTGCATGCAAAGAGAGGTACAACTGTAATATACAAAGTGAGGTGTACATTGTCTCTTGTTTGCCCTGTTCATGTTTCTATATTGGCAAACTGGAGAGTATGTTACAAAAACATATTTATGAACATTACAAAAGTTTCCATGTAAGTAATCTACAAATGCACCTTTTTAGGCATTCTGTTTCTTGTCATGATTTTAAAAAAAGACTGTGGCTGGGATTCAATAAAGTCTACATGGAGCAATTCTTCGTGTCTGAATAGTGTAGCAGCTGTAGCATGGAATATGGCTGCTGAGTGATTCAGTAAAAAAGTCAGGGGGCATGCACGAGCCTCCCAGCACTATTCCAACACGGATACCATGGAATAATGTTAATCACCTCATTTGCTGGTGAAAAGCATGCAAATGATGTGAATTAGTGATTCAGCAAGCAGACAGACATCCGTGTCAGAGCTGTGTCTGCTGCAGAAATGTATTCGGTGACTAACCATGTACATTTCTGCAAAACTCAAAACGGAGGCATGGCAGCTCAAACTAAAGCATGTATTATGAGTATAAGGCATGCCAATGAACAAAAATATGGCCATTGGCATGCAAAACCATTTCAAAATTGTAAAAATCAAAGTTTTTTTGGGCCAATTTTGGCCATTTAAGCATAGCGCAGCGACGTGCAAATGAAATTGTGCAGATAATCATCCAGAAAAAAGGAGGTCATTGTCCCACTGTACTCATCCCTCATTAGACCCATTATAGAATACAATGCCCCATTTGGTATGTACCTCTCAAGACATCTGCAACAACTGGAAAGGCCTCAGAAATACCTCACTAAAAGAATCACAGGCCTAAAGCAGATGCCCTATGCTGACCGCCTTAAAAAACTCCAGCTATACTCTGTCGCATATCGTCTACTCAGAGGCGATCTCTGCTTAACATACAAGGCCATGTCAAACCCAGAGCTGTTGGACATGCTACACTTAAAGAAATCCCAATCCCTCAGAGCTACACGCTCCAGGGATCTAAACCTTGTCATCACAATAAACAAAACATGTTGGAGGGATAATTTCCTGACCCAGAGACTCCCCAGACTCTGGAATAGATTGCCCATAAATGTCAAGCAGAGTGCCTCTTTGGACCTCTTCAAGAGGAACCTTGACGATTGGATGGGAGAAAGGAAATTCACCCCAGGGATCACGTCAGTCGTCCTGCTAGACAGGGGTCCAGGAAAGTAAATAATGTGGGAAGAAATATTCAGGGAATTGTTATGGCTAGGCTTGTATAGGCCCTAGGGCTGATAGCCTAGTACTAACCTATGAACCTATGAACCTATAATAAAAAAAAAATGTAAAAAGACAATTTTATGTGAAAGATGAATTTTGCCATTATAGTGGGTAGCATGCAGAAAAAAACAATAACAGGTAACAGTGGTAGCTACGGACATAGGCTCTGGCATAGTGATGTAATAAGGGACTAAGGCAGTGGGGTATGCAAATTAGCAAAATTTATTGAATAGCAAAATGGGAGACCATGTCCGCATGCACCTAACTGCGCAGGAGCTATAATACGGTGATGTAAGCAAGAGAAGCAGCTGACATGAAAAGGGTGTGTGTCATGCTTGGTGTAAGCACATTGGAGCTCTGCGGTTCCTATTTGTGCTCAGCTAAGAACAGCTAAGCAAGGGGGTATGTCTGAGGCTGCTTAGCTGAGTTTTAGCTATTTGAAGAACTGAGGAGCGTGTTCATGTCTAGGGAGGGCTTTTTCTGATCGGTAATGTTTACACTTGCTAAAACAGTTTGCATGGAGTGCAGCGGAGCTTAAACAAAGCAAAAAAAAAAAAGGAAATAGCAGTATAAAGGAAATGACCTACAAATCACTAAAATGGCCTCTCCCAGTCACAGTGGCCCATTCAAACCCCTCAATAATACAGCTGACAGGTGGAATGTATCATAGTCAGCCAATCACACAGACAGCATTTGCAGCACAACAGTATAAAGTATGCAAACACCTTTCAGTCTGGTTTTCTCACAAACCCTGCACCACTGGTGTACACAGTTGGGAATTTTAACTGACAAAATGTTAGGGGCTGCTGTCACTTTGATACAGCATTATGTGCTAGAGACTGAGGATGGTGAGGAGGATAATGCAGACAACCATCCCAGACTGAGGAGGAGAAGAGTGATCAGACCCAGGGTAATCTACCAGGGGCTACATGATCAGGAGATACTAGAGCACTACAGGGTGGACAGACACATACTTTAGCAACTCATCGAGCTGTTCCAGTCTCACCTCAGACCCAGAGCCAACAGAGGGCAACCCATCCCAGTTAAAACCAAGGTATGTGTAGCCTTAAGAATATTAGCTACAGGTACCTTCCAAAGACCTACTGGGGACATCAAGGGGGTCTCACAGGCATCTGCATTCAGGATACTCCACCAGATCTTGGATGTCATGCAAACATGCCGGGCAGCACATACATTTCCTCAGCACCCCTGAGGACAGGACCAGCAATATGCGTCTCTTATACCATGTAGCAGACTACCCAGATGTACTGGATGCCATGCACTGCACGCATATCCACATCAAGGCACCACCCGGTGAACAGGGTAGAGTGTATGTCAATCACAAGGGCTATCACTCCATCAACTGTCAGGTCATGTGCAATGCCCAGGGCATTATCATGAATGAGTGTGCTGGCAGCCCTGGTAGTTATCACAACTCCCACATCTGGCATGCCTCACAGCTGTACCAGGAATTTGCCAGAGGGGACATCCCATATGGTCATCTGGTGGGGGATGCTGGCTATGCACTGGAGCCATGGATTTTGACACCCATCAAAAATGCACACATACCCACTGAAGAATGCCATAATGAGGCACACGCACAAACCAGGAACATTGTAGAGCATCTGGGATGCTCAAGTCACGGTTCCGCTGCCTCAATATATCTGGTGCAGCCCTGCAGTATTCTCCAGCCACATGTGCACACATGTTCATAGTATGTGCCATGCTACACAATATGATCCTGCAGAAACAGCTGCATCAGAAACATCACAGGGAAGGGCCACACAGTCCCCCCTCACCATTGCCAAGGTCCCCTCAGGCACAGGGGGACTTGGAGGAGCAACCCCCTGAGCCTGCTCCTGTAGGCAGATGGAAGCATGCCCAGTATGCCCAGGCCTTGGCAAAAAGGCAAAGCATAGCACACACACTGACAATGTAGGGACCCCAGGACTGACACCTCTCTTTGACTCATACACACAGTAAAATGGATGCCACACACATCACACTACCTGCATCTTACCATGTAAAGGCTGTGTACTGCATGCATCCGACAGAGCCAGCCCTCAAGCACCATCCTCAGAACTGCCGCAGGCACAAGGTAAGTCAGTCTTCTTAACAATAAATGAATGGAGTAGTACAATGTGGTAGCATAGCTATGGTATTGCTGCATGCATGCAAGGGAATGGGGTGGCCTACCAGGATAGCAGCAGACAACAGACAGTTGTGTGGGACAACAGGAAATGTCAGTCAAATACTGGCATCCCCAGAGTATGCAGTAGTCCCCTAGATGAAAAATCTCACTGCAGTATATGTGGGGGGCTAACTAACTGGGGGGGTCATAGGTCACATGCATGGATGTCAATGTGGGAGTCCCATACTCACCCCTCATTCTCACCCAGCAAGTCACTCATAGACAACCATAAAGAAATGTCTGGCAAGGGCCCCACAAATGGGGACAATGATGAAATATTCCCATACAGACTTACACAGTGATATCACAGCAGGTCTTGCAGTTGCATTAAGGATCTGAAGGGTAATAAGTCTGAAACGCAAATGTCTGCCATTACAATCTAACCTGTTGTCTTTAGTGATATGCCTGTATTCTCCAAGACAGGCACAATACTATGCTAAATGGAACCAAAATGTAATGCCAACATCAGGACAGTCTGTGCAAATGTGTACAGTTGACAGGTGTGCCCCCCAACACCCATGTTCCCATAGAAATGCAGTAACATTAATTTTTGTAGGGTATTAGCAGCAGAGCACACATTCCTAGGGTTGTCCCAATCAACTTGATAATTTGTTGCATGTCTACAATGTGCAAGGGTCAATGAGCTATGTATATGTATGGCCAATACTGTCAGGATGTGGCCTGAACTTACTCCTGACTGTCGTGTCCTAGTGGCCTACGTACAGTACAGTGGTTGACAGGGTCCATGTTCCAAGAAATGCAGTGCCAACTATTTTGCATGTCAACTAGACCTACAGTAGGAGTTGTACACACTGTCCAGACATCAAAATCTGTTATTGCAGGAAAGCTGGACAGGTCAGGGACAGGGGGCCACACATATGGACAGTACACAGCTCAGAGAAACCTACACAGTGCCTAGCATACCTCTCAAATCTACAGACTTTTTGAAGGATGTCTAGAGGTTTGCATCATATTTATGGTCTATCATGAAATTGTGTTTTTCTGGAAAATCACTGGCATATCATAAAAGACTAAAGTCACAAAATAATAACAGATTGTAGTTTCAGACTTCATACCCTTTAGGAAAATGAATGCTAATTCAAAACCTGTTATTGTATCACCTTTCTAGGTTTGTAAGGCCAATAGTTAACAATGGTGTCTATATGTAGGCCTTTGTCCCCAAATTACTTACGGCTTTGTCCAGATGTCTGGCTCTAAAAAGTTGGGAGGTATGGTGCCTAGTAGGACAGCAGGTACCTGAAGGTCAGTGTACTGCCTGGTTATAAAAAGGCTGCCACCATACTGTGTCAGCACTGACAACAAGTCACTGGCCAACATCCATAACCCTGGAATGACAGACTGTCACAGAAGGAGCACAAGTATGCCTTGTGTATCTGTTCTGCTTGTTCTACCATTGCAATCACCTGCCAACTATTTGCAAAACAAGAAAGGGTCATGCCAAAACATCAATGGCAGACAGTGGAGAAGCAGACATGATACTCATAAGAGAAAGCTAGCAAATACCAAACTGGTCTCCCAACTGTCTATGCTTGGCAGAACAGTATTAACACCCTGTCCCCATGTGTGGGTCTTTGTCTGACTGTCATATATGGACCTGTCCAGATGTCACTCTGTGATGGTTTGACACTAGTCCAACATGTAGCCTCATAATAACATATAGTAGCACAAACCGTCTGAGGACCACAGCAAATGTAGTGGTGCAATGATGGACAATCTGCTAAATAGGTACACTCAGAGGTGTGAAGTCCATACCCTTGTGTGTGATGTTACGGCATTTACCCCGCTCACACCAGAATTACAAATACATAACAGCAGTCACTGTGGGCAAAGCCTGTGACTGGACTACTGAAGGACAAAGAGGCACACATAAGTGGAAGGGGAACCACTAGCCAGACAAATAGAGAATGTGCACACCAGAACAAATTCTGCAGTAACATAGGTGCCATGCAGTCTATGGTGTCAGTAAACATCGCCTGCAAATACACAACAAACACCCATGTAAGTGGAGCTCTGTAACAAAACAAAAACCCAAACAAAGGACACCTCAGAGGCAAAAACACATGAGAACTCTACAAACCTACACACTACAGACCATGCATAGTCCACACACTAGGGTCTTGCAAACACTAAGGCCTTACCATACACCCAACATGTTACTCATAGAAGACTCCATTGGGAGATACACATATGTGCCTTTCACCAGGCAGGATAAGGAGAAAGTCACAGTCACTTGTTTGTCAGGTGCTATAATCTGCCATATCACACATGCACTCAAGTCACCCCACAACAGGTACAGGTATCACTCCGGCCTCGTCCATGGCGATGTGAACAATGTCAGATGTACCTCCCTGGACTATAGGAAGACAGACATGATTCAGCTTGCTGAATCTGTGTCCCATGCAGGTATGTCCCTAGTCTTAAGCAGCAGTCTGCCATCACCCAGAATGATGGCTCAATACAAACAGAAAATGACTGTCAGTAACACTTGGCTCCCTTACTGATATCAACCCAGGGGGATCCACTGCCTGGCATCCTGAGAACATATGATCAACAGACCACACTGCCTTGCTAGAGATGGAGTGTATCTGTCTCACTTGTCCTTCAGGCCTCTGACAAAGAGCCTTGCCTCCCCCATAGTGCCTTTGTAGGGAAAGTCATGGGGTCCATACTACCAACATAAGACACTCAACAAAACGCAAATTAAAGGCCATGCTGCTAAATGTTAGGAGTCTAAACAGGAAAATGCACTCATTGCAAGCAGTCGTAACCATGGAAGATGGTGACATTTATTCACTCAGAGAAACCTGGCCCACAGCCACTGAGAGAAACCCATCCTTACCTGATCACTCATCCTATTCCACAGCCAGACACCAAAATGTTGGCAGCAAAGCCAAAGGAGGTGGAGTATAAATATATATTAGACAGACACACACCTCCAGGCAGGTCAAACAGTCTAACACACACGAGACACTTCAAGTGCAGTCAACTGTCAACAAGACCCCTATGCAAATTATACATAGCTACTGGGCCAACATATCTGAATCAAGAAACCCACCCCACATATCTGGCCCTCTACAAATCTATCAAGATTCCACCCATCACCCTGATCCTGGCTGATGTATATTACCCAAACATTGACTGGAAATCCAACCATGCCAGAACAGAAATGCAAAGAGATGCCTCCATTTTATAAATGCTACATCCTTCGGACAGCCACTTTATACCCCCACAAGATGTGATACCTATGTCGGACTTGGCAGTAACCAACATGATCAATCACTGCAGCACCACTACGGTATCATCCTCCTTGGCCAGATCCAACAAAAAAGCAGTCACATAGATTATAGGTTCATAGATTAGTACTAAGCTAACTGCTCTTGCGAGCCATTTTAAGCTTAGCCAATTATCCCTTGTGAGACTCGAACCCCGCACCTTGTGTTTGTAAGGCAAACACCTTAACCATTAGGCCACCCTCCCAACTAAAAGTTTGGGACAGACAGTTTCAAACTCACATACCTCCTACTCAAAGGTAGAAGTCCTACCACTAGACCAAAGAGGGACATGTCATATCACCATCTCTACTGACCCACCTCTAACCTTGGTAAAAGGAAAATGTCCCACAAGCTGATCACAACCACTAGAGGGATGGTATAAACAGCTAAACAGCCACCTACCCCACTAGAGGAACAGGCACCAACTTCCGAATGTACACAAAACTAGCATGCCAGCATACAGACAGAGATGCAGAGAATCAGGAATACCTAACAGGACAACATCGTCATCTGCAAGGGAGAGTAAACCTGCCCGCAAACATCTGCAATAAAGTAACTATATACCAAAAGGATAACATTGCTGTCCAGGACCGAGAAGAAGCAGTTGCACAATTGGAAGTAATCACCCCTTACCCTGAACAAACAAATAAGAGCACCAGTGAAATCTACTAAAAGCAACTCTAAGTCCAAATTGCCCACATCTAAGACAGACAATCATATGGTCTTCCTCAAATATGACTGCATTCCCAAAAGAAGCTCCCAGATCTGTGCAGAATAGGTGGTCAAGGATACCACATACACAAATGTTGTAGATATAGCCAATCCACTGGCTGACAGATTCAGTGGAACTGTCTCCCCTCTGCCACCCTATCAGGAAAGCAGGACATTTGCAGTACCGGAACACCCAGCCCTTATCACTAGGGAGCAGGGCATCACTGCCCTCTCAAAGTCAAGAGGACAGCCTCTGTGGGACCTGAATATATCCCAGGCTGTAAACTACATGATCCCAGTCATGAACTGGCAGCATCATTACGCACCCTACGCACCCAAAGCCTGAGTATTATCTATGTCAGAGTCGAGTGGCAAAGAGCCACTGGCATCCCTGTACACCAAGATGGAGTGTTCACTAATCCAGGAAATGAAAAACCTAGCAGCCTAACTAGCCTGATCTGCAAGGCCATGCAATGGATTATCATGGATCACATTAACAGGGACATTGGCAAAATGCAAATACATTACCCTGCACAGTCTACCATCCTTAGGGGAGGTATGTCAGTGAACTCTGGATGAATTCCCTAAGGCAGCCAGCAAAGGCTTGGATGAGGAAAAGATGGTGCACTCCAGCCACCGTGACCTGGCCAAAGCCTTAAACACCATTCCCCACTTTCCCATAGTATATGAACTCTGTCAACTAGGCGGCAATCCGTATGTTACCAGATAGGTATCAAACTGGTTCATTGATAGAACCCACATAATAAAAATAGGGGTAGCCAGCTCAAACAGTACACCCGTAATGAGTGGCATACCCCAGGGATCGGTCTGGGGGCCTCTGGTACATGGGATATACTTCCCTGAGGTGCAGGTCAAAAACATAAGCGACAGAACCCACAGGGTCAGAGTTGCTGGAGCCATGTCAGACTCAAAGCCTGTCACAAGTGGTGTCCCACAGGGCTCAGTCCTGGGTCCACTCTTGTTTGGCATCTACTTTTCTGAAGTACAAGCAAACACAGGAGGGTTATGGCTGACAAAGTTTGCAGATGACTGCAAACTGGGCGCCATAGTCGAAAACACATCTGACACAGATATCCTCCAGAAGGGCCTCACAGAAACGGATAACTGGTGCCAGAGCCATGGCCTGAAGTTAAACGCCAAAAATGCATAGTCATACCCTTCGGGAAAAACAAGGTTACCCCTAGCTACCATATAGGTGACAATCCACTGAGCACAGAAAAGTCATCAGGGATCTGGGGACCCAAGTTGACAGTAGTCTTCGCTTGACACTCATGTTGCTAAAGTAGTTAGGAAAACCTTCTATATCGCCCACCTGATCATGAAGGATTCACATCTAGATCAAGGGAGGTCATCGTCCCCTGTACTCATCACTCATTAGACCTATGATTGAGTACAATGCCCGTTCGAATGTATCTGACCAGACACCTGATGCAGCTTGAAAGGCCCCAAAAGTTCCTCACCAAAAGGATAAAGGGTCTCAAAATATGTCTTATGCTGCCCGACTGAAAGAACTCCAGCTTTATTCAGTCTCATACCGCTTGCTCAGAGGTGACCTGTGCCTGACATATAAGGCCATGTCAAACCCAGATTTGATGAATATGCTTCACCTCAAAAATCTAGATCCCTCAGAACCACAAGGGCAGGAGACTTAAACCTTGACACGGTTATAAATAGAACGTGCTGGAGGGACAGATTCATCACCCAGAGACTCCCTATGCTGTGGAACAAAATCCCGGTACATGTGAGGCAGAGCACCTCGCTGGCCTTGTTCAAGAGGAATCTTGACCAATGGATGGGAGATCGCAGATATACCCCAGGGATTACTTCAGTGTCACTGCTTGACAGAGGCACAGAAAAATGATAGGCATAGTTTTTATTCAAACTAAAGGGGTGGCGAAAGCCACATAACTATGGGCTAGGCTTATAAATGCCCTTGGGCAGATAGCCTAGTATGAACCTATGAACTATGAACCTATGAACCTATGGCTGACCCAGTCGGCAGATGACTGCAAGCTGGGAATAGTCATCAATACCCAAAGTGATGTGGACGTTCTACAAGAGAGTCTCACCAAAACAAAGGCCTGATGTCAGAAACATGGCTTTAAGCTGAATGCCTGCAGATGCATCATCATCCCCTTTGGGGAGACTGACATGCCCACATAGTATTACATTAACAACAATGTCCTACATACGCAATCAATAGTGAGGCAGTTGGCCACTCATGTTGATAGCAACCTGATGTCTGACCGCCATGTTACTCCCATTATACAGAAAGCTGCATAGATGAGACAACTCAAATGTAAGGGTATCCCATCCAGGGACAAAGAGGTCATAAGAGCCATGTATGCTAAACTTTGGAGGCCAATTACTTTGCTCAACGTCCCCTTTGGTATGCACCTCGCAAAGCACATGCAGCAGCTGGAGAGACCACAGTGGTTCCCCACTGGGAGAATGCAGGACCACAAACACCTACCCTACACAGATAGGCTAACAACACTGTCCCTCTACTCCGTTCCATATAGACTCTGCAGAGGTGACCCCTGTCTGGCATACAAAGCAATCCAGACCCTGCCTTGTTGGGACTGTTGCACATCTGGAAGTCAAGGCCCACTCAATCAACCTGTAGGCATAGCATCAACCTGGTCTGTGATATCAGTACGCCTTGTTGGTGTGACAGATACGTGTCCCACACACTCCCCCATTTGTGGAATACATTCCCTGTCCACATCAAATCCCTAATAATGTGCTCCATGTAGAAGTGCATGGGAAACAGAAAATACAGTCCTGTGATTCCACCTGTGTCTCTGTTGGACAGGGGCTCTAGGTGCTGACATGTCTTAACATGGCCTACACTCTCATCTACATGGGTTATAAGGGCTTTGGGGCCAATATCTCACTAATGTCATATCATCCTATCAACCTATACACAACTGTCTGTCAGTGGTTCACCACATTACTCTGTACTGTTCTGCCACTGACATACCTGGAAATCACAGTGCTATGTGGAATAGACCACACATATAATGGACATTTCTGCTCAGTAGAATGCACTCTGTACCCACACCCATACCTCTCAACCTCTGACAACAAGACATCTGGATAAGGTCATAAATAAAAGTGTGATAAAGGCCCAATGATAGGCACATGTTTTGAAGATTACTCTTACAAACTGAGAAATTTGGTAAAATAATGGGTTCAACATTATCAGGAATTGTCTGAAGGTTATGAAGTCTAAAACACTAATGTCTGTCATTATTTTCTAACTTCAGTATTTAATTATTTGCAACTAACTTGCCATAAAAACACAGGTTTATGTAGACTGGATGAAACTTCTAGACAAATATCTGGACAATCTGCAAAAACTGTAGAGTTGAGAGGTATGGCCACACCAGGACATGAATTTTCAGGTAAGAAGAATACCACACAAGCAGGAGATTCCCAGCCAGTATACCACCAAGGTGCTGGACTGTTTACACAGCTTCCTCAGTCAATTGGCTGCAGCCACACCTCTCAACTGGCCGGATTGGGCAAGAATGTCTATAGTTTGGCTCATAATATTGGTCTGTGCATCATACATCTTGTATTTCACTGGGAAAGCACTGTGATGCTCTGAGGATTTTTGTCACTAGGTAATGACACAATACATTTCAGTGTCAGATGTCAGATATGTCAGAAAATGTCTGCTAAAACAAACCCTATAACTCTAGCAACTTCCTGTTTACTTTTGAGAAGTATGGCTGCAGCACACAAAATCCCAGACTGGAGTACAACTATCTCTGGAATTGAGTCTCACTGTTACCATAGAAGGTCATACTGGGCATGCTCTTACACTTAGAGAATTACAGCCCATGTCAGAACCTACATCGGACTAAATAACTGTATTGTGCATATATGTCTTTGCATACAGACAGCTATGTACACCTTAACCGTCTCTACACACACCCATCAGACAGGATTACCCTCAGCTAGCTGTAGGTGGCCCATATGTGATACATCTGCATCTGTTCCGTGTGATACACATATATATAAGCAACAGATAACAATATGTCAAGCATACACACACATAGGCATGGGAAGAGAGAGCCAGACAGTGATGTAGAGAGACACACAGGGACACACACACACACACACACACACACACACACACACACACACACACACACACACAGAGTGAGTCATACACAGCAATATCCTGAATGGCATAGAGTGATGTCCTGCTGCGGACAGTGGTATACTGGTCATAACTAGTCGCACGTGCCAGCATGAAGTTGAGCTCCATTGTGTAATAGTACCGAGGTGGGGTTGTAATATCACATCACCAGCCTGTGTGTGTGTGTGTGTGTGTGTGTGTGTGTGTGTGTGTGTGTGTGTGTGTGTGTGTGTAGGTTGTAAGTATTACGAGGTCATTCCCACTCAGTACACTTCCCATTGCCCTACTTCACAAGATCTGATAATGTCATTCACCTTAGAAGTACCTTTGGACACGTGTCAGACCTATAAGATCTGTGGCACGTGCAATAACTGCATAACAGTATAGTACAAATAACCAGATAGGTAGGGGTTCTAATCTCAGTCCTGGCAAATGTAAGTGTATGTGTGTGTGTGTGTGTGTGTGTGTGTGTGTGTGTGTGTGTGTGTGTGTGTGTATGTGTGTGTGTTTCTTTATAAGTGAAACAGTTTTAGACCATTTCCACCCAGTACACTTCCCACTGCCCTACTTTAGCAGTCCTGCTGATGTCATTCCCCTTAGAAGTACCCTTGGATGGCCCTCAGCCCTATAAGCTCTGTGGCACGTGTAATAACTACGTAACAGTATAGTACAAATAACTGGAAAAACAGGGGTTCTATTCTCAATTCTGGCAAAAGTGTGTGTGTGTGTGTGTGTGTGTGTGTGTGTGTGTGTGTGTGTGTGTGTGTGTGTGTGTGTGTGTGTGTGTAAAAGTGTTTGTAAGCATGTATGTTTATAGAATAAAGTATTTTGAGGACTTTCCCACCCAGAACACTTCCCAGTGCCCTACTTTAGCAGTCCTGCTGATGTCATTCCCCTTAGAAGTACCTCTGGACAGCCTTCAGCCCTATAAGTTCCATGGCACATGCAATAACTAAGTAACAGTATAGTACAAATAACTAGATA
This sequence comes from Protopterus annectens, assembly GCF_019279795.1. Classification (NCBI taxonomy): domain Eukaryota; kingdom Metazoa; phylum Chordata; order Ceratodontiformes; family Protopteridae; genus Protopterus; species Protopterus annectens. Next base: position 514,107,053 of record NC_056731.1, read on the forward strand.
GGCAGGGGTTCTACTTTCAGTTCTGGCAAATATGTGTGTAAAGTTGTATGTTTGTAGGGTAATGTATTTTGATGTCCTTCCCGCCCAGTAAATTTCCAATTGCCATACTTTACAAGGGCTCTTGATGTAATTCACCTTAGAAGAACCTTGAGACGTGTGTGTGTGTGTGTGTGTGTGTGTGTGTGTGTGTGTGTGTGTGTGTGTGTGTGTGTGTGTGTGTGTGTGAGAATCATATCCTCCCTGTATGTGTGTGTTTGGGTGAGAATCATATCCTCTGGGGGTGTGGCTTATACCATTTTGAGGCATGTACCACCCAGTACACTTCCCACTGCCCTACTTTGCAAGGCCTGCTGATGTCAGTCACCTTAGAAGTACCTGTGTACACTGTTCAGCCCTCTAAGCTCTGTTGCATGTGCAATAACTGTGTAACACTATAGTACAAATAATTAGACAGGTAAGGGTTCTAATCTCAATACTGACAACTATAGTAGTGTGTGTGTGAAGCATATCCCCTGTGGCTGTTGTGTGTGTGTGTAGGTTATACCATTTGTGTAGGTTATACCATTTTAAGGCCTGTTGACCCCTACCCATGGCATTACTTTAAAGAGCCTTTTAATGGCAACTGCCTCACATGCACCAGGTTACACTATACAGCCCATACCAGTCATTTGTACAGATGTACATGGAATATCCAGATGTTTGCACCCTATACATGGTCTGTGTCCCCTAACAATGAGCATTCCTGGGATATCATTGCCAAATATGTCACAGTTACCATAGTGACACACATGCCAGCATCAAACATCGTACCCGACTGAAACATCATGCTAATACAAAGTCTGTTACTCTATCACTTGTCCAGGTTTGTAGGAGCAGTAGATGAGACCAGTCACTATTTCTGGTGGGTTATCCCACCATCCATGAAGGCATTCACAAGATTACTTGTTGTAAGAGGTTGTGTGTTATGTCCCAGGCATATAATCGATGTGGAGCATGTCATGTGTATGTAGCACTATAGTACATACAAGTGGATACGTAGGGTTACTAATATGTCTATTGGCAACTGTGTTTGTGTTTCTGTATGCACATCCCCTGTGGGTGTCTTTACTGTGTGTATGTAATGGCTATACCATTTTGTGTGCCTCTTCCACCCTGTGAACTCCCCCATTAACAACCTAGTTTCAGCCCATACAGATGTGATCCACCTTACACACAAAGTTACACAGTTTCTAACACAAAGCCACTGTGGTGCGTGCAGTTGTCGTATCACTGTGTACTATACATAAATAGATGGGTAGGTCATCTACTCTGAGAAGTGTCAACTCTGTGTGCATGTGTGTTTCAATGCATGTCCGCATGCAGCAGTGTGTTTGTGTGTGTGTGTGTGTGTGTGTGTGTGTGTGTCTGTGTGTATGTCAGATGGCTCTACCATATTAAGGGCCTCTGAACCCACCACTAGCAATCCTAACAGCCCCTGCAATTGTCACCCACTTGAATAGTAGTGGCAGACACTGCAACATTACATTACCTCTGTGGTATTTGTGTTACGGAATAGACTTCCCATACATGTCAAGCAGAGCACCTCGCTATCCCTCTTCAAGAGAAATCTTGATGAGTGGATGGGTAATAGAACATTCACCCTGGGGATCACTCCAGTGGCTCTACTTGATAGAGACACTGGGAACTAACGTCAGGTGGCATGATGCCAGGGCACTTCTATGGGCTAGGCTTGTAAAGGCTCTAGGGCCATTAGCCTAGTACACACCTATGAACCTATGTTTCAAGTGCTATCGTTTGTAAGACCGAGCAGGAAGAGCTCTGATCTGCCCTTCAACAGCTGCCCCATGTACAGGACTATGACTCTGTGTGCACTACCAGCATGAGAGGCCAGACTTGCATATGAGATAGCAGACACACCTGCTGGTGATTGTCAGGTTAGACTAACACAGGTTGACCTGTGTCAGGAATACATACCCCAAACCTGTCATACACAGTACCATGCATACACTCATCAACTGCATCAAGGTGGAGTGGATGGGATGGAAATGGCAGGGGCAACAGGTGCTGATAGGTGGATATGTTGTGGTTAAAGTAATGGCTAAGCTTTTGAGGGACCTAAGTAACCTCCTCTGCATGTATGAGCCTGTGATACCACAGTACACCCAGGTGACATTTATGAAGGCTAGCTGGCTGTGTCAAGGGGTGTGTATGCAAGGTCAAACTGTCCACCCCAATTGTCTCTCACATACTGTTGCATGTAAACACACCTGGTAAACATGTCCATGTACAGTTGTACCTTGGCTATGAAAAGGTCACTGTGTTTCCACTCCACCACACTCGTTGTTGCTACTGTCAACAGCCCCATAGCCTGCAGACACACAGACACCTGGAACACAAACAGAATACAGTACATGACACTACAGTCAGTCAACAGTACTAACAGCAATAATACATCATGACTAAAAAGGTAGATACACCTTGATGTGTAGCCATAACTACTGCCAGCAGGCTGCACCTTACACAGCATTACATTACTACATTGTACTATATTTGCCCTGTGCATCAGACCCACATTAGCATGTCCCTGCATTGATGGTACACATAACAGGGATGTAGCACAGGTATCATCACATGCCCAGGGTATAGTGTAGGATTGCTAGAGGCCTAAGCTGGGCCACATGGTTGACATTGTGTATGTGTGTGCGTGTGCATGTGTGTGTGTGTGTGTGTGTGTGTGTGTGTGTGTGTGTGTGTGTGTGTGTGTGTGTGTGGAGGGGTGGTGTTCAACTGGGCTGTGCAGAGGAGCTGTGCATGTCTAGTGGTGACCGGCCTATGATAGAGATGTGTGAGTGTTTGTATGCACACAATCAAGCCATGTGGATGCCCTACACAGGGCTATGTTGGACAGCCGTGGACCGTACATGACAGGAGGCACAGTTCAACAACTCCCACCAAGGACACGGGAATTGGTTCTGCTAGGATTCTCACTGGCACCACCAGGCCTAAGGACAGCTGTAGTACTACTCTCAGATAGTGACTACTGTCTGCTGGATCACCTTCCCTGACAGGACTGGCCAGGACCACGTGTCCATGGCCTGCTCTGGTGTGGTGTGGACAGCACCCTCCCTTCAGTAGTGCTGGTGGTACTGCCACTATGGGAGTGTGAATGTGCACGGCCACATGGGCTCTCAGCTGATCTTGTTGCTGACCTATGTCCATGTGGCCAACGCCCTACTCCCACCACATGCTCAAGCACAGATGTTGCACAGTTGAGCAGTGACAATGTCTCACCCCACCGTCTATACACGACATCAGCAAAATGACGTACGGCATCACAAATGCTGTGGAGGTTGTCACACATGGCAGGAAGTGCTGCATTCATGACCCTGAGAATTTGTCTGATGTTGCGGTCAGTCCGAGCCTGTGCTTCCATGACAGACCATAACATGCATCTGGTGACACCTGCTGTGACACTTGTGACAAGGGCTTGATGGGCAGCAGTCCTCCGTCGAGCACCCCTGTCCATCTGCCTTGTGTGACCTTGCCTGCTCTTTGGCTATGGCTAGTGTCTACACTCACACTTCCCATAGTCACCACACTAGCCTGTTTCATGCCACCGCCCTCCAACTGTTCATTATCTGTGGTTGCTGGGGACTGGATATGTGTGAGCATATTGACTGTATGTGAGGACATTGTGGGGAAAGTGGGATACCAACCAATGGCACAGATTTAGCCCCCGACAACCTCATCTGTGCATCACTATGACCACCATCATCATCATTAGAGTCCACTAAGACACTGACATCAGGTTGTGAGGGGGAGAGACATCAACCCCCATGTTCACCTGTGAGGGGAAGACAACATATGTAATTTAAAAACCTGCAACCCTGCAGTATAATGTTTGCTGATACACACACACACACACACACACACACACACACACACACACACACACACACACACACACACACACACACACACACACATATACACACACACACACTCCTGGTAAAGTCTGGTACAGCTTTGCCACCTATGGGCCCTTCAGCCCAGACTTTATGGTAGTTCTGACTGACACAATCCATCTCTTTAACAGCTACTGTTAGGCCCTCAACAAAGAGTGGCAAATCCTACTGTGTGATGGGCCTATTAGCAAAATAATAAGTGTGACAAAGACCAAGGCTACTGGAGTGAGCTATACAGTGTCACCAAGTGCATATGCAAGTACTGTAGGAGCTGATTTACTGCTATACAGACCAGAAACAATATCAAGGTTTAACAATATGTTATAATAACTAATGAAGGAACAAGAGAATACTCTATCAATACAGTACCTACACAGTTCAGAGTCACAGGGATTCATTTCAGACAACATTGCAGGACAATGTGCAATACATACAGGAAACATGTAAAGTACTACGTGCATAGGTTCATAGGATGATACTAGGCTATTGGCCCAGATGCCCTCATAAGCCTAGCCCAGACTTCTGCACATGGCCCTTCAAAGTCAGCACCTGTTTCCCCTGTCCAGCTGGGACACACGCTGGATCCCAGGGATGTATTTTCTGTTTCCCATGCAGCCATCCAGCTTCTTCTTCAAGATGGCTATAGAGGTGCTCTGCTAGACATGGGGAGGGAGTGTACTTTACAGACAGTGGATTGTGTGTGACACTAAACTATCCTGCCAACAAGTAATATTCATGTCACAGATCAGGTGAGGGCCTTACGTGTGGGTTACGTGAGTGGGGTATGTCTTATGGATATGCAGAAATGCCATCAAGGCTGGTTTGGAAATGGCCTTGTATGCCAGACACAGGTCACCTATGATCATTCTGTATGAGACTAAGTACAGGGGCAGGACTTTCAGCCTATCTGTATAGGACAGGTGTTGCAGACCCTGGATTTGCCTGGTCATGTCCCTCTGTGGTCTCTGCAACTGCTGCATTTGCTTGGCAAGGTACATGCTAAAGGAGCCACTGTACTTGGTAATGGGTCTGATAAGGGTGGAGTACAGGGATGTTGTGGCCTCCTGGTTCCTGGACGACATACCCTTATTTGTGAAGTGGGCCATGTAGACAGCCTTCCGTAAAATGGTGCCAATGTGGTAGGAAACTGTCAGATTGCTATCAACCTTGGTGCACAAGTCACCTCCCACCTGACTGCATGCTCAGTACATTGTTATTACTGTCATAATTAGTGTGGATGACATCTACCACAACAGGGAACATGATGCATCTCCTGGCATTCATTCTGAGGCAATGCTTCTGGCACCAGTCATTAATTTGGGTAAGGGACTCTTGGAGGATGCTCACATCAGTAGGGGAATGTAAGACAGTGGCCAGCTTGCAGTCATCTGTAAACCTGGTCAGCCACAGACCACTGCTTTTGTCTTGAACCTCAGAAACATATATCTCAAACAGTAGAGGCCCTCAGACTGATCATTGGGTAACACCGCTCTTTAAGTGACTACTACTAGAGGTGGCTTCCACTACTTTGACTGAGTGGGAACAATCATTGAGCCAGTTAGCTATCCATCTGGTAACATATAGTTTGATGCCTAGCTGTGTAGGCTTATGTATCATGGCCGACTGGGGATTATTGTCAGAGGGTTGGGATAGGTTTAGGTAGGCAGTGTGCACCATCTTCCCAGTGTGCACTGTCTTCCCCTTGTCCTTGTGTTTGTTGACCGCTCCAAAGAAGTCGACCAGGTTTAACAGGCCTGATCTCCCTTTGACAATACCACACTGTGTGGGCTCAAGCATTTTGAGGTCTGATGTCCCTGTTTATAAGGTCCTTGAAAATGCCTTCCATGCCCTTGCAGATCAGACTAGTTAGGCTGATGTGCATATGATTGGCTGGGTCAGTGGACTGCTCCACCTTTGTGTAGAGGGATCAGACTAGTTAGGCTGATGTGCATATGATTGGCTGGGTCAGTGGACTGCTCCACCTTTGTGTAGAGGGATGAGAGTGGGTGTCCTCTGTGCAGATGGGATGACACTGGTGCTCAGGCTTTGGTTGGCTACAGTGTGTAATGGAGCTGAGAGCTCATGCCTGAGTTCATTTAGGATGCAGCCACGGATGGTATCAGGCTCCATGGAGACTTCAGTTTGGTGCCTTTGACAGGGCATTACAAACCTGCTTACTGCTGATGAGGGGATGGGGGCAGATGCTGTGCATGTCCATGTGTACTGATGGGGGGACAGGGGGTGATGTTTTCACTAAACCTGTCTGCAGCAGGTTGGCTATATCTATGCCATATGTGTATGTGGTGTTATTGACTGCCACTACACAGCAGATTTGGGTGTTGTCTCTTAGAATGCAAACATATGTGAGGAAGGCCTCGTGATTGGCCTTGGTGGATGTATCCAATTTGCACTCAAAGTTAGCCTTAGGGTAATTCACCTGTGACCTTATTTGCTTGTTCAGACAAAGGTGACATTGCTTCCAATTTGGCACCTGCTCCTTCTTGGCCCTGTCCAGCAATTATTTCCACCTATTATGGGATTTGTGTATTGCTGCTGTCCACCACAGAGGTTTACTCTACCTTGAGGAGGATGATTATGTCCTGTCAGGTATTGCTGAGTCCATACAGCTATGTAGGTGTTCATATAGTATTGTGGTATAGGCTTGGATACTACTGCTATTTCCAACTGATGGGACAGTGGCTGTAAAGGTACTTATACCTGATATGAGGAGATTTATAGTCACTTTTGGAAAGTTTTTTTTTTTACCCTGATTTGGGGGGGGGGGCAGCAGGGGAGATGCTGACCTCAAAAGTGATGGCTATTTGGTCAGATCTGACCAAGGAGGATGAAATTGTAGGAGTGATACAGTGGCTACTCATTTTGGTTAGGACCAGGTACGGGATAGTTCCACCTGTCATAGGTGTGTTAACCAGCTGATCCAATGCATTGGCATTGACAAAGCCGAGGAATCTCTGTGCATTCATGCTCAGGTAGAATAGGTCATACACACTATGGTTAGATAGTTAAAGTCACCCAGGAGCAAGATAGAGGGTTGAATCTTGACAGATTTAAGCAAGTCCAGATTGGTGTAGTGGGTGTTTTGAGTCATGGTTGGAGGTCTGTAGCTAACTTTGATTTGAATAGGTTCATAGGTTCATAGGTTCATACTAGGCTATCTGCCCTAGGGCATTTATAAGCCTAGCCAGAATGTGTTTGGCTTTTGCCACCCATTTTAAATTTATTTTTCTATGCCCTTTTTCGAGGTTAGTATACTGTGCCTCTGTCTAACAGTGACACAGAAGTGATACCCGGGGTAAACCTACGATCTCCCATCCACTCATCAAGATTCCTCTTGAAGAGAGTCAATGAGGGACTCTGCCTAACCTGGACTGGGATTTTATTCCAGAGTGAAGGGAGCCTCTGGGTTATGAATCTGTCCCTCCAGCATGTCCTATTTATTTCAGTGCTGAGGTTCAAGTCTCTCAAGCACGTAGCTCGATGGGATTTGGATTTTCTGAGGTGCAGCATGTCCATTAATTCTGGGTTGGACATGGCTTTATACATCAGGCACAGGTGTTTTGTCAACACTTAACTGCACTTGGGAAGTCTCCCATGCCCAACACTGTTTGACCGGCTTGGAGGTGTGTATGATAAAGTTTAAAACTCCACCTCCTTTGGCTTTGCAGCTCTCCATTTAGGGTCTAAAAGTATGGTAGGATGCGTAATCTGGCAAGGTTAGTGTGCACTCCACAACTTCAAACCAGGTTTCAGTGACTGCACAAATGTCAGCATCCTCCAGGACAAGGTACACTTGTAATGATGCTAGTTTCATGCTAAGATTCCTAGCAGTTAGCAGCATTACCTTTACATGTCGTTCATTATAAGCTTTCATGCTGGTAATGTTCTGCATATGACTTTGCCCACAAAAGACACAATGGGGAATGTAAGTGCCTTTGCCAGAAGCCTAAAGCCCAAGGGAGACAGATGAAGGCCATTTCTGGCAAAGCATTGGGGTCTGTCAATCGTGTACTGTCACGTGACTGAGACAGCAAAGATTCCAGGCTCTTAATGTGATTACATCTCTCACATATTGTGTTCCTAGGTGGTAGTAGCACACAGTTGTCTGCATACATATGGCAGTGGCTACACTGGGTCAGGATGCCCATATCAACTGGACTAGCATGAGAAAGCACAAGAAATTGTCCATCCATGGTTATCAGCATCTGTGGAATACAGGTCAGGGATAGTAGAGTGGGTACTATCTGAGGATAGTATCTATAGGTGTGAGGATGGCTGGATAACATCAAGACAGTACCTGCAGGTGAGGGCCTCACTCACACAGGAGTCTAGGTAAGGGAAAGACATGCAACCGGGATACCTCTCAAAGTGTTAAAACTGCACAAAGGCATAAAGCCATGCACAAGCTAGGTTTAAATACCACAACAATGACAGTAAAATAGGAACACTGGAAGTGACCGATCAACCCTTGTCCCTGAGCTCTTAGCTCAACATTCTATGGCAGACCAGTGCCAACCAGTTCACCTACTCCCAGTAAGTGCAGGCAGGCCCTGGACAACACTAGATGGCATAGCAGGAAGCACAAGAATCACACAAATAGATGTGACTGCAACAAAGCCTGTAACCATATTATGCTAAAGATATTTAAAATCATTTTAGGTCAGTTTAACACATGTGAACAGATACACAGTTAAATATGACAACAGCAAATAAAGCAAACAAATTTCAATGGATTAACCAGTTAACCAATAGTAAAGCTCAGAACAGAGCCCTGTTCCAGCACTCTTCAGTCACACAACTTCAAATTGCACACTCCTGCTACTAGCCTCGATTACTGTTCATGTTATGGAAACAAAGCTATATTCAGCAGGTCAGAATGTAGTGAATGCTACAGCAAACAAGGTGTACCAGTGTCAGTTGTACATATCTGTCTGATGTGTATGTAACACTGGAAGTCAAAACAAAGTTAAACACTCTTCCAATTTTAACTTAGTAATTATATACAACCTACTAATTATTTATGTTTGAAGGCACTACAACAACCTGTAGGTCTGGACATACGTGTTTGCTGTACTGGAACTAAGATAACACATTTGTAAAACAAGTACAGCCTATTTACTTGGCATTTTCCAACTCATGGCTGTATGTTTGAGGCTTCCAGCTTCTACTATTAATACAAACATGTGCACAGGTAATACTTGATATACATTTGTGTTTTTTGTCAATATGGCACACAGTGTTTACACTCTTGCAGTCATACCTCTCAACCTGTTAGAGCAAGACATATGGACACAGTTGCTAGTAAAGTCAGTTTTGCAGTCACAGGAATACTCTGAAGGATATGACATCTGATATCCAAATGTATGCTATTATGTTATGACTTCAGTTGTAACTGGGTTGCAAGACAAGCATATGTATCATAGTAGCATTCACGGGTGATATATGAATATTTACAACATCCCAGGTAGCTGGCCTAGCCATGTCGCAGTCAATATTGGACAACAGACACTCCAGTAGTAGTCATATGTGAGCTGACCTTTGCTAGGGTGAATAACAAAGATAGGCTGCCAAAAATACTGCAAGCAAACAATCCACAAAAGGAAAACCACTTTAATACGAAACACAGCAGAACTTTCGGATACAATCCTTCATCAATACTAAAAATTACAAACTTCTTCAAGCTTATATATAGGTCCAAAACAGTCATATGATCAGCAGCCAAAAAATCACATGACCATACTGAAATAAAATTGTTAAAACATATAAAGACATATTACAAGATAAAAAAACAGTTATATGCATAATTATAAATCGTATAACTTCAGTCTACTAAGCCTAACCAAAATTGGTTTAAGGCTTAACATACTGTTTAAGCCAGGAGGACCATCACTGGCAAACCTTAAAATCCACTCATACTCTTTGATTTCTAAATAAATTATTTAAATCCCCACCTCTCGGAGAGGGATAGACAGAATCTATAACTCTAAACTTAAAAACATGATCTTGTCCACAGTCTAACGTGTTTATATAGAGCATTTCTATCAACAATGTCCCTATATTCGGCCCCCTGTCCCCCAAGTATGTCAGGGTTTTGTCCAGATGTCTTGCAGTAAGAGGTTCAGAGGTATGGTATATCATTATTAAGTGACTTCACTCCTGATATCATCCCAGTGATTTAGCAGATTCCCAGAAGTGTTATGACGCAGTGGCCATAAATATGGTCCCACACCCTGGACATTCTGTGGAAATCTGTACAGTTAAGAGTTATGAGCTTTGGCCGGCTAACATCTACATGAAATCAGCTGGATATATAAGTGAATTTAAGTTCACTTTTATCTGCTCTTTTGCATATAGTGCTGTGTTTAATTTATTTATTTGTGTTTTTCACTGAATATTAACTCAACTGAAGTTGTGGCTGTCTCTCTACAGAGTACTTTTTAGAATTTCTGTGTAGCCATTGATAGCAGTGGGGGTAGTTTCAGCTCATCACTGACATTCTGTCTTGCCTTATATAAGTGGTACATTTTGAGTTATCTCTGCTTAATATCAGAGCTTTGGCCGACTAACATCTACCTGAAATCAGCTGGACATATAAGTGAATTTAAGTACACTTTTATCTGCTCTTTTGCATATAGTACTGTATTTAATTTATTTGTGTTTTTCACTGAATATTAACTCAACTGAAGTTGTGGCTGTCTCTCTAGAGAGTACTTTTTTGAATTTCTGTGTAGCCATTGATAGCAGTGGTGGGTAGTTTCAGCTCATCACTGACATGCTGTCTTGCATTATATAGGTGGTACATTTTGAGTTACCTTTGCTTAATATCACAGCTTTGGCTGGCGAACATCTACCTGAAGTCAGCTGGATGTATAAGTGAATTTAAGTGCACTTTTATCTGCACTTTTTCATATAGTACTGTATTTAATTTATTTATTTGTGTTTTTCACTGAATATTAACTCAACTGAAGTTGTGGCTGTCTCTCTACAGAGTACTTTTTAGAATTTCTGTGTAGCCATTGATAGCAGTGGGGGTAGTTTCAGCTCATCACTGACATTCTGTCTTGCCTTATATAAGTGATACATTTTGAGTTATCTCTGCTTAATATCAGAGCTTTGGCCGGCTAACATCTACCTGAAATCAGCTAGATGTATAAGTGAATTTAAGTACACTTTTATCTCCTCTTTTGCATATAGTACTGTATTTTATTTATTTATTTGTGTTTTTCACTGAATATTAACTCAACTGAAGTTGTGACTGCCTCTCTACAGTTAGTATCCCACCCACCCTCCCTGTTCTTGTTTTGGTGTTAATTTTGGTGTCTTTGAAATTGCCTGCCCCTCTTGTAGATTTGTATTTGGATACTCCTTCTGGGCCCATCTCATTAGCTCACTCAACTGAGTGCAGTGAGATCATATTCTGATTTCAGGCACTCCTACTCTGTACAAAGAGAGCATTTGGGAAGGACAACCCCTGTAGCCTCTTAATCCTGCTCTGTTCCCTCCCTCAAAAAAAAAAAAAATATATATATATATATATATATATTTTTTTATTCAGCTGTTCTTACTGTAACTGTCTAAGTTTCTCTTCTGTGTGCTATCTGTTCAGTCGCTCCTACTCTGCACTTATTACTGCTTGTTAGTAGCCTTATAATTTACTGCCTTCTGCACTTGTTTTTTAGTCGTTTGTTAATTTAATTGTATTTATTTAAACTGTATTTGCTGTAGTGTTGCTACACATTCGGGAGTGCTGGCCTGCACTACAATTTGAATTGTATTTACTGCTGTTTTAGCTGCTTTTCTGTAACAAAAAAAAATTCTAAGCTTGTTTCCTGCCTTTCCTGTAACTAGTCAAGTCCAGATACAGACTTGCTATATCCAGGACTTTTGGTAAACTTCTGTGCCACCCCAAGCCTTTCTGTGTTGGAGGGTAGCCTTCTAGCTTATCAGTGTGAGTAGTAAACACTAGGTAGCCTATCTACCATGGGAAGAGTGGGTTTTGGCCCTGGAATTGTAGTTCATTGGCAGTTTGGGCAGTTTTTCCATCTCTTTCTACTTTCTGGTTAAAAGCCCATTTTGCTTTTGGTCCCTGCCTTTCCTATAACTAGTGTAGTCCAGGTACAGATTTGCTGTATCCAGGAAAGTTGGTAAGCTTCTGAGCCCCCCCCCCCCAAGCCCTTCTGTGTTGGAGAGAAGCCTTCTAGCTTATCAGTGGGAGTGGTAAGCACTAGGTAACCTATCTACCACAGGAGTAGTGGTTTCTGGCCCAGAAATTATAGTTTATTGGTCGTTTGGGAAGCTTTTCCATCTCTTTCAACCTTCTGATTTAAAAGTCTGTGTTTGCGCTTGTTTCCTGCCTTTCCTGTTACTAGTCTAGTCCAGGTACAGATTTGCTGTATCCAGGAATCTTTATAAGCTTCTGAGCCCCCCCCCCCCAAGCCTTTCCATGTTGGAGGGAAGCCTTCTAGCTTATCAGTGGGTGTGGTAAGCATCAGGTAGCCTATCTACCATGAGAGGAATGGTCCCTGGACCAGAAATTGTAGCTATCGGCTGTTTGAGCAGTTTTTTTCCATCTCTTTCAACTTTCTGCTCTGAAAGCCGCACTTGTGCCTGTTTCCCACCTTTCCTATAACTAGCCTAGTCCAGTTACAGAGTTGCTGTATCCAGGATTGTTAGTAAGCTTCCGAGCCCTGCAAGCCTTTCTGTGTTGGAGGGAAGCATTCTAGCTTATCAGTGGGAGTGGTAAGCATTAGGTAACCTATCTACCACAAGAGGAGTGGTTCCTGGCCCAGACATTGTAGCTATTGGCTGTTTGGGCAGTTTTCTTTTCCCATCTTTTTCAATGTTCTGGTTTAAAAGTCGCACTTGCGCTTGTTTCCCACCTTTCCTGTAACTAGTCTAGTCCAGATACAGAGTTGCTGTATCCAGGACTGTTGGTAAGCTTCTGAGCCCGCAAACCTTTCTCTGTTGGAAGAAAGCCTTCTAGCTTATGAGTGGGAGTGGTAAGCACTAGGTAGCCTGTCTACCATGAGAGGAGAGGTTCTTGGCCCAGACAGTTTGTCCGTCTCTTTCAAATTTCTGGTTTAAAAGACCACATCTGTGCTTGTTTCCCATCTTTCTTGTAACTAACCTACTGGGTAGCACTAGAAAGCCTTAAAGTGATACAAGCCTTCTAGCTTAAACAAGAGACTTTGGAGTGATTAAGTATCAGTTTTCTGTACTTTCTTGCTGTACTTAACTATTTTCCACCTAAACGCAGATTTTCCAGCATTTATTGTAATTTAAAAGCTTGTTTTTTTCACATATTGTACTTATTTGACTGCCTGCACTTTTAAAATGTTTTTTGTTTAAATAATTTGTTTAACTGTTGTAGGCTACACACTAAAGTGCGACAGCCTTTTCTGATCGTTTGTAGTCATTTAAAGCTGTTTTAAGTGTATTTTTTACCGTTTCTGCCTTATCCTTTCAAAAAAACAAGAAAACCAAAAACAATTTCTTGATTCCCGCCTTTCTAAGCTAGTATAGTCCAGTTTTCAGGCTAATGCTGAATTCAGGGCTGTGATACTAGTTTCTGAGTTGCCCATACCTTACTTGGATAGAAGGAAGTTTCTCTGTTCACCTGTGAGAGAGGGGAGGAGTGGTTCCAGACCAGAAGTTAGTAGTTTATTGGCCATTTTGGGCTAATTTCTATCTCTTTCATTTCCCTACTAAAAAAAACACATTTGAACGGTTTTGCACAACGGGCAGTGCCGGTTAGCTACGGTTAAATTATTCCCGGCTCCACTAAGTCTCTTCTTCAGTTTTTCCCCTTGAAACTAGTCTAACTCTCAACCTAAGCACTAGAAAAGCATCTTACAGCCCAGCACTTGCTCAGACCTAATAGCAAGCACTAATATACCCTAACACTGACTGCCCAGCAGGGCAAGGCACTTTATTCACCCCTCACCAACCAAATGACTAAGCTGCTCACCCTACTATTCAGGCATGACCAAAGGGCAACTTCAGGTGCACTCTCCAGTCCATCTGGTGAATCTGGGTATCCTGAGGCAATATTACAACTGCCTCATGTACACAGACAACCCTCTCCTCCTACCACAAAACACTAGCATATGCGAGAGATGCAGTTATACAGCTAAACTGGAAGCTAAGCTATCCCCACCCAAGACTGGAACAGACAGTCAAGAGGAGAAGGTTAACACTTGCACCACACCTCCAGCCACACACAGACCTACTAAAACAACACTGGGAAAAATACACATAAATACACAAAATCATACTCGGAGGCTCTAAATAAAAACCTGCAAAAGCATTAGAGACCTCCAAAGCAGGCACCCAAACAACCTGCACTTCCCGTCACAAACCAGACAACACATAAAACACAAAATCAGTGTGCCACACAATCACAACCCTTAAGGCGAAATAACATACCTGGCACACTAGTAATAGGTGATTCTATAGTCAGGCACACTGACGTCCCACTCACTAGGCTGGACAAGCAAAAGGTTACTGTTAGCTGCCTGTTGGGAGCCAGAAACCGCCACATAACACAAGCACTCAGGTCACTCCAGAACAAGTACAAATATGACTCTGTCATTGTTCATGCTGGTGTGAATGACCTGAGACGTACCTCCCTGGACTACATGAAAAGAGACACGGAAGAGCTCTCTGATCAATGCTTCTGGCACCAGTCATTAAGTTGGGTAAGGGACTCTTGGATGATGCTCACATCAGTAGGGGAATGTAAGACAGTGGCCAGCTTGCAGTCATCTGTAAACCTGGTCAGCCACAGACCACTGCTTTTGTCTTGAACCTCAGAAACATATATCTCAAACAGTAGAGGCCCCCAGACTGATCCTTGGGGTACACCGCTCTTTAAGTGAATACTACTAGAAGTCGCTTCCACTAATTTGACTGAATGGGTACTATTATTGAGCCAGTTAGCTGTCCATCTGGTAACATACAGTTTGATGCCTAGCTGTGTAGGCTTATGTATCAAGGCCGACTGGGGATTATTGTCAGAGGGATGGGCTAGGTGAAGGTAGGCAGTGTGCACCGTCTTCCCAGTGTGCACTGTCTTCCCTTCATCCTTGGGTTTGTTGACCGCTTCAAAGAAGTCGACCAGGTTTAACAGGCCTGATCTCCCTTTGACAATACCACACTGTGTGGGCTCAAGCATTTTGAGGTCTGATGTCCCTGTTTATAAGATCCTTGAAAATGCCTTCTATGCCCTTGCAGATCAGACTATTTAGGCTGATGTGCATACGATTGGCTGGGTCAGTGGACTGCTCCACCTTTGTGTAGAGGGATGAGAGTGGGTGTCCTCTGTGCAGATGGGATGCCATTGGTGCTCAGGTGTTGGTTGGCTACAGTGTGTAATGGAGCTGAGAGCTCATGCCTGAGTTCATGTGCGATGAAGCCATGGATGGCATCAGGCTCCATGGAGACTTCAGTTTGTTGTCTTTGACGGGGCATTACAGACCTGCTTCCTGATGATGAGGGGATGGGGGTAGGTGCTGTGCATCTCCATGTGTACTGATGGGGGGACAGGGGGTGATGTTTTTACTTAACCTGTCTGCAGCAGGTTGGCTATATCTATGCCATATGTGTATGTGGTGTTACTGACTGCCACTACACAGTAGATTTGGGTGTTGTCTCTTAGAATTCGGACATATATGAGGAAGGCCTCATGATTGGCCTTGGTGGCTGTGTCCAATTTGCACTCAAAGTTAACCTTAGGATAATTCACCTGTGACCTTATTTGCCTGTTCAGACAAAGGTGACACTGCTTCCAATTTGGCACCTGCTCCTTCTTGGCCCTGTCCAGCAATTATTTCCACCTATTATGGGATTTGTGTATTGCTGCTGTCCACCGCAGAGGTTTACTCCACCTTGAGGGAGATTATTTTTTTTCTGTCAGGTATTGCTGAGTCCATACAGCTATGTAGGTGCTCATATAGTATTGTGGTGTAGGCTTGGACACTACAGCTAGTTCCAACTGACGAGACAGTGGCTGTAAAGCTAATTATACCTGATCTGAGGAGATTTATAGTCACTTTTGAAAAGTGTTTTTTTTACCCTGACTGGGGGGGGGGTGGCAGAGGAGATGCTGACCTCAAAAGTGATGGCTATTTGGTCAGATCTTACCAAGGAGGATGATAGTGTAGGAGTGCTACAGTCGCTACTTATGTTGATTAGGACCAGGTAAGGGATATTTCCACCTGTCATAGGTGTGTTGACCAGCTGATCCAATGCATTGGCATAGACATTGACAAAGCCGAGGAATCTCTGTGTGTTCATGCTCAGGTAGGTCATACCTATATGGTTATATGGTTAGGTAGTTAAAGTCACCCAGGAGCAAGGTAGAGGGTTGAATCTTGACAGATTCAAGCAGGTCCAGACTGGTGTAGTGGGTGTCCTGAGTCATGGTTGGAGGTCTGTAGCTAGCTATGATTTGAATAGGTGTTTTGTCACCAGTTAACTGCACTTGGGATGTCTCCTATGCACAATACTGTTTGACCAGCTTGGAGGTGTGTATGATAAAGTTTAAAACTCCACCTCCTTTGGCTTTGCAGCCCTCCATTTGGGGTCTAAAAGTATCATAGGATGTGTAATCTGGCAAGGTTAGTGAGCTCTCCACAGCTTCAAACCAGGTTTCAGTGACTGCACAAATGTCAGCACCCACCAGGACAAGGAACACTTGTAATGACGTTAGTTTCATGCTAAGACTCCTAGCAGTTAGCAGCATTACCTTTACATGTCGTTTATTATAAGCTTTCATGCTGGTAATAATCTGCTCATGACTTTGCCCACAAAAGACACTATGGGGAATGTAAGTGCTTTTGCCAGAAGCCTAAACCCCAGAGGAGACAGATGAAGGTCATTTCTGGCAAAGCATTGTGGTCTGGCAATCATGTACTGTCATGTGACTGAGACCGCAAGGATTCCAGGCTCTTAATGTGATTACATCTCTCACATATTGTGCTCCTAGGTGGCAGTAGCACACAGTTGCCTGCGTACATAAGGCAGTGGCTACACTGGGTCAGGATGCCCATATCAACTGAACTAGCATGAGAAAGCACAAGAAATTGTTCATCCATGGTTATCAGCATCTGTGGAAGAGAGGTCAGGGATAGTAGAGTGGGTACTATCTGAGGACAGCATCTATAGATGTGAGGATGGCTGGATAACATCAAGACAGTACCTGCAGGCGAGGGCCTCACTCACACAAGAGTGTAGGTAAGGGAAAGACATGCAACTGGGATACCTCTCAAAGTGTTAAAACTGCACAAAGGCACAAAGCCATGCACATGCTAGGTTTAAATACCACAACAATGACAGTAAAATAGGAACACTGGAAGTGACCGATCACCCCTTGTCCCTGAGCTCTTAGCTCAACATTCTATGGCAGACCAGTGCCAACCAGTTCACCTACTCCCAATAAGTGCAGGCAAGCCCTGGACAACACTAGATGGCGTAGCAGGAAACACAAGAATCACACAAATAGATGTGACTGCAACAAAGCCTGTAACCAGATTATGCTAAAGATATTTAAAATCATTTTAGGTCAGTTTAACACGTGAACAGATACACACTTAAATATGACAACAGCAAATAAAAGCAAACAAATTTCAATGGAGTAACCAGTTAACCAATAGTAAAGCTCAGAACAAAGCCCTGTTCCAGCACTCTTCAGTCACACAACTTCTAACTGCACACTCCTGCCACTAGCGTGCAGGGGAACCCTCTCCAAAAGAGATGGCCTGGATTACTGTTCATGTTATGGAAACAAAGCTATATTCTACAGGTCAGAATGTAGTGAATGCTACAGCAAACAAGGCATACCAATGTCAGTTCTGTATATCTGTCTGATGTGTATGTAACACTGGATGTCAAAACAAAGTTAAACACTCTTCTAATTTCAACTTAGTAATTATATACAACCTACTAATTATTTATGTTTGAAGGCACTATAACAACCTGTAGGTATAGACATTTATGTCTGTTTGTTGCACTGGAACTAAGATAACACATTTGTAAAACAAGTACAGCATATTTACTTGGCATTTTGCAACTCATGGTTTTATGTTTGAGGCTTCCAGCTTCTACTATTAATACAAACATGTGCACAGGTAATACTTGATATACATTTCTGTTCTTTGTCAGTATGGCACACTGTGTTTACACTCTTGCAGTCATACCTCTCAACCTGTTAGAGCAAGACATCTGGACAGACTTAGTTGCTAGCAAAGTCAGTTTCACATTCACAGGAATACTCTGAAGGATATGACATCTGACATTCAAATGTATGCTATTATGTTATGACTTCAGTTTTTACCATGTTGCAAGACAAGTATATGTATCATAGTAACATTCACGGGTGATATATGAATATTTACAACATCCCAGGTAGCTGGCCTAGCCGTGTCGCAGTCAGTATTGGACAACAGACACTCCAGTGGTAGTCATATGTGAGCTGACCTTTGCTAGGGTGACTCAGGGGCCACAGCTGTGATCTATGTCACTGCAGACAGAGCCAGAAGGAATGTCCGTATGTGCTGGACAGCAACATGTGAGTCCGGCAAGTGTTCTTGAGACCTATTGTTTAACTTCCTCTTTCACATTATTGCATCCCCCAGTCTACATTCCATTACATGCTTAATTGATTGACATACCTGTTATAGTGCTGAAGAGTTTTCTCAGAATAATGCAAAGGTTTAGGTTTGTGTAGTCACAGTCTGTCTTTGTGTAGAAAGGTTCAGACCTGTTTTGCATAGGCAGCAGCTTGCCTTTTGTAGGTAATGCTCATGAGCAGGTGATGGCCTGTGCACCAATTGGTGTCTCCCACTTGCTAAATGCATCCAGAACAGCTGTGTTGTCTTTCCATTAGCCAATGCCATAGCAACACAGTGCTATAATTAAGTCCTTCATGTGGACCTTGCCCTTTTCCTTGCCTCTGAGCATGTCATTATGGAGGTTTGGGGAATACAGCTTCACAGAAGGTAGGTAGAAATACCTCTTAGAATGAGAACTGTGTAGAAAGGCCAACAAAATGGGAGACAAACTTCCCGAATTAGGTACAGATTGTTATACACTTAGAAGATTGCTAGATTAAAAGGGTTTGTCTGGATATGTATTTTCTGCATGATTTGATGTCTGACAGTGATATGTATATGACATACCTCTCAACTGTCCAGATTTCCACAGAATGTCCTGATGTTTGACTCTTATGTTTGGTCTGCTCCTCAGACAATTTGTATTTTGAGAAACCAATAGGCTAATGTGAGGATTGAAGTCACTATATATTGACATCCATTTATGTTTCAGACCTCATATCCTTCAGAAAAGTTATGTAACAACAAAACCTGTAACACCAGCAACTGTTTCAGTTTGTAACACTATTATGTAAGATACGTCCCTATGTTTGGCCCCCTGTCCCCCAAGTATGTCATGCTTTTGTCCAGATGTCTTGCAGTCAGAGGTTCAGAGGTACGGTATATCATTATTAAGTGACTTCACTCCTGATATCATCCCAGTGATTTAGCAGACTCCCAGAAGTGTTATGACGCAGTGGCCATAAATATGGTCCCACACCCTGGACATTCTATGGAAATCTGTACAGCTGAGAATTATGTATGTCTGGCCACTGTTACCAGACTGTCAAGATTGTGCAGCAGTGTAGTGTGTAAATGTTTGTTGGGTTACTTAGGAAGAGGGGAAGATGTGAGCATCATAGATCATTTTCTATCTGACTGTGCATGCAGCTGCAGCTGCTGGTGGTCTATCAGCTGTATATATTTGTATGGGCAGACGGAGAAATGTCTTGTAACACCTCAGGATTCCCAGTACACTGTGACTTGGGGCAGTATATGTAGGTGTAGCGTGTGACTAGCAATCAGGATATGTTTGTTCCAACAGTCATTATACTCTAGAGTTCAGTTGGGGTACTGGTATGTTGCTGTGACTGTGGTGCAAATGATTGTGGGTGGACAATTTCTCACCAATGTCTGATTTTCCCTAAGGTTACATCACTGTAGTGCATGATATATTTGCAAATGTATGAGTAATTCCCCAGAGCTGATTTGGGGTGGTGTTGTGTTGGTCTGACTGCAGTTCAGAAGGTGCTGGGTGACATGGTTAACAGCTTTTTTTCCATTCTGTTACATGACTGCAGTTATACCTCTCTACTCTCCAGATTTCTATACACTGTCCAGATTCGTAGTTCATATGTGTGGTCTGTTCCCCATAATATTTGTGGGTTTCTGACAAATCACTGGGATGATGTGAGTAATGATATCACTAAATGATGACAATCATTTGTGTTTCAGACTTGAAATCTATCAGGAAATATATGTTACAACAAACCGTGATACTCTAGCAAACTTCTAAGCTTATAACAGTCATATTTCAAATATGTCACTATTGTTTAGCCTTTTTCCCCCCACTTTGTCAGGCTTTTTGCAGATGTCTTGCAGTAAAAGGTTGAGTATATATACACACACATGTATATATATATGTGTGTGTGTGTGTGTGTGTGTGTGTGTGTGTGTGTGTGTATATATATATATATATATATATATATATATATATATATATATATATATATGTATATAACAGTACTAATTCCACAGGTTTTCCCAAATGTTGGATGACCATGCTGCATGAAATATTTACTGAAGCATTTGTAATTCTCAGAGCTCATGTGGAGTAGTAATAGCTCCTGTGACTGGAGTGCACAAGGTCTTGGGTTTAAGGCTTGCCAGGGATGTGTATTTTACCCCTTATGTTAAATGACTGTAGTGCATGATATGTTTGTAAAAGCATTACAAATTCCAACAGCTCAGATGGTGTAGCAGTACATTGTAGTGCACAGGGCCTGGGTTCAAAACTTGGTTGTCATGACTTTTTTTTTCATGAATGTTAAATGACCATAGTGCACGATACGTTTATAAAAGCATTAGAAATCCCACAGCTCAGATGGGGTAGTGGTTTGGTGCTGTGATTGTAGTGCACAGTGCCCTGGGTTCGAGACTTGGCAGGGCTGTTTATTTTGTTGCTGGGCAGAACAAGGGCTGATGGAGACAGAGTGATTAAAGCACTTTTAAGCATTTGTAACCAGGTTTGTGCGGATTTGCCTGAAGCTAAGTGATACTAACAGATGGGTAAGTCCTCTTAGCTTCGCTTAGCGGCACTTATTCCCGCTTACATCCATGCTAATTTTAAATAAAGAAAAGAAAAAAAGGGTGATAAGAAAGTGGTGAAATAGGAGCAAGCAGGGGGTAAAACATTGGAAAACCAGCTAGGGATGTGCAGGAGAGGTGTAGGAAAGGACCATAGCTCTACATTTCTATTGCAGCAGCAGCTGTGACTGAGGTGGAAAATTTGAATTTACAGCCTCACACCCCACAGGGAGGGGTATTGGCAACATACATTTGTACAGTAATTTGAGTGTTGATTGATTTATGTCACTGGACATGGGGCAAAATGTAGAGCTATGCATGGAGCAATGATTGTTTTGCAGGACAGATGCCCTTTTTTTATTAAAGTGAGACTGGGATGTTGGGGATGGGCTATGGGCTGTAGGTATGTTTAGGGAGGTCGGTTGGGTAGGATAGGTTGCATTCGCAGACAGACAAGATACACAAGACAGTAGACAGGGGTGGTATATGACACATGAGGGGGTAAACACCTTGGATGGGGATGGTGGTTGGGAATCAGAGGCCCATGAGCCACCAAATGAATACAGTGGGGCTGAGATCCCCACCCATGGGCAGTCACCACTGCACCTTCATGACCCCAAAGGTGGCTGTGCTAGGGGCTAGACAACAGGGTCAGCCTGACCCACCAGGTGCACCAGGTGGCCCTCCATCTGGTGCAGCTGTCCATCCAACTCAGGGTGGATGATGCTGCGCAACATACCCCGGAACTTGCAGCAGGTGACAGGCTCCTCCCTGTGCCTGCGCCCAGGGTGGGAAGGCCCCATCCTCTGAGGCAGGTCCACCCGAAGGTGGTGCAGGACCAGCGGAGGAGAAAGTTCCAGGTTGGGTCCCAAACGTACTGGGGTCCGGTGCCACGGCCAGATAAGACAGGACAGGCAGATCCACCAGGATCTGCCTTCCCATAAGTACTATGGTGTTGAGGTTTTCCAAGACATATTGGTTAGTCATGAACAAAACATTTCAAAATTAGTTATAACAGCATGCATGAGTGTTCCAATTAACCCAAACAAACAGATTTAAAACAGTTGCATAGCAAATAGAACACATGCATAAATGGAACAACAGTAAGCATTGTAACAGCATACCAGTCACAATGACGGCAACAGGCTGCCAGCAATGGTATTTGAACAATGTATGTTAATATGCAACCAATTAAATATATGAACAATAATAGAACAGAAGTCCCAACATTAAGTTTTGAGGAAAAACATACCTGTAGTATATGCATAATAATTAATGATGCAGATAAGGGGTGGGGGAAGAGAAAAAAGTCCATTAACACCTGAATAGACTTCCATTTTTCACAACAGTACTGCTCGATACTCTACAGGTCTGCTGTCACTTTACATCTACCTATGACCCATAGCTTCTGTAGCACATACATACCTGTTAAATTCTCAACCTGGAATGGTATGGGGAAGACTGTGTCAACTATGGCTACATTACTAGGGGGGCTTGTACATGTCAGGGTTACATATCTGACAAAGAAGGGGCACCATGCACTGATATTGTGTGAGTCTGCTACTGGCATACTTCAACTGGATTCCTATCTGTGTCCAAGGTGATTGGCAGTACTGACCACTAGCCATGACAGCGTGACACCTGAGAGACATGTATCGGGAAGAGTGCATGGTGTATGTACTTATCCTGCTATCATTTGCAGGCATTGGGTTGGACAGTGGGACAGTTGTACATGGTGTACTGGTATACCCTTCATACAGCTACTACAAACATTTCTTTACCTGTAAGACCTGTGGAGAAAATATCTGTTACCACTATCTGACCATTTTGACAAATATTCAAGATTTCTTGAGTGTATACATGCACACATCTCAGCACCACTCCCTGGATTTGAACAGTGTCTGTGCTAAAATGAACAAGACTTTTTCATCACACTGAGCTACTATGGAACTGCTGTCTCTTGTTTGACTGATTTCTACCTATCACTCAGTGGGTTAGACAGTCTGACCTTGTAATCCTGAGATTCATGCATGACAGATAGTGTACTGCACATTAATACTTTGAAATAATACAATCTGGAAAGCAAAGGTTAACACAAGGCAATGCTGCAGTGGACACACTATAATACATTAGACATTACTATTCAGGGTTCAGATCTTAGTGCATAACATATTTCATATTTCATTTATATCTTGTTTTACAGCTCCACAATCTACCATTTTGCATAAACTACAGTTGTGTACACTTACCATAAATGTAGCTGTTTGAGTGTTTTCACTGTTGCAGTCATCACCTGTGGATTATCCCTGCTGTGGTAGCCGTTGGCCGGCCTGAATACCAGAGTCAATGTTTTTCTGCATCAGCTGCTGTCACTTGTGGACTGACGTCAGGTTGTCAGTGCTATAAAGCAAGGCAGCTGATGCCATTAAATAATTTTTTTCTTGCCCTAACCAGTCAGAAGCCCAAGGAAATATGGCAAAGTGGTCCTTGTTGTTAAAAAAACAGCCTAAGAAGCTTATGTCTCCCTAAGGAAAGAGGGTATAAGGGGGAAGGAGGGAGGGAAACCAGGACTGCAACCATGAATACACTCGGACATCTACATTTATGGTAAGTGTACACAACTGTACTATGTTCTTCGTGTTTCACTGCTGCAGTCATCACCTGTGGGAGGATTCTAAAAGCTGAGGAGAGGAGTGGAAGGATAAGTTAGAGACCTAGGCGTGGGTAAGCAATCCCTGCAGAGTTGCAAAGGCAAACCCTACCCTAGCCTTAGAGAAAAGAGGTAGGTGGTAATGCTTTGTAAAGGTATGGACCGAGGTCCAGGTGGCAGCTTTCAAGATGTCCCTGGTGGGAGCTCCTCTGAGGAATGCTGTGTAAGTGGAGGCTGCCCTAGTGGAATGGGTACGAATAGACTTAGGGGGTGGTTTCCCATGTAATCTGTAGCAGAAATGGATACAGTGTGATATCCATTTGGAAATGGTTTGCTTGGAAATGGGCTTCCCCTCTGCCCCTGGGGCAAAGCTGACAGGAAGTTGGTCCATTTTTCCTGAAGGATTTAGTATGGTCCAGGTAGTATCCGAGCTGTGTGCGCACATCTAGTGAGTGCAGAATTCCTTCCCCCTTGTTTTGACAGTTAGGGAAGAAGGTGGGTAGATGAATGGCCTGGTTGAGGGTCACATTAGATACCACCTTGGCCATAAAGGAGAGGTTAATCCACAGGGAAACCCTGTCTGCATGGAAAATGATGAAGGGCTCAATGGCCATCAGTGCCTGAAGTTCTGAAACCCTTCTGGCTGAGGTGATAGCTAGTAGGAAAGCAGCCTTCCAGGAGAGGTATTTCAGTTCTGCTGAAGCAGCAGGTTTGAAGGGTGGTAAGGTTACTTTTTCTAAAACATAATTCAGGTCCCAGGCTGGCGTGGGTGGCCTTCTGGGAGGTCTGATATTAGAAGCCCCTCTGAGGAATTGTTTAATCAATGGATGTGAAAACAGGGGCTGGTCTGTATCGAAATGAGCTGAAATGGCTGAGGCGTGGATTTTAATAGAAGAGAAGGAGAGGCCACTATTGAGTAACTTCGCTAGATAGTCCAGGATAAGAGGGACAGAACTGGCCCCTCTGGACTGGCTCCAGCAGCAGAATCTTTTCCATTTCCCTGTGCATGATTATTTGGTGCTGGGCCTTCTGGCCTCTGTGATAATGTCTACGACTGGTTTGCTTAACAGGGGCCCCCTGCTTGCCTTTAGAGTATTAGCCATGCTGCCAGTTTGAGTCTGCAAGTCTGGGTGCAGCATTTCCTCCCCACTTAAGCCAAGAGGTCTGAGATCAGGGGAAGCTGCCTGGGAGGCTGTGATTTTAGGCTGCGCAGCAAGGGGTACCAATGCTGTCTGGACCAATCTGGAGCAATGAGGATGGTCTTTGGTCTCTCCTCCCTTATCTTGATCAGTACCTTGGGAATAAGAGGAGGTAGAGGAGGGAATGCATACACAAAGAGGGAGTTCCAGGGAAATATCAAGGCATCCACCTTCCCTGCTAGGTGGTGATACTGCCTGGTACAGAATTTTTTTTTAGCTGGGTGGTTGAGGTGCGAAGTAAAGAGATCCACCTCCAGATTTCTCCACTCCTGAGTGACTTGCAAAAAGATATTTCTATGGAGCTGCCATTCGTGTGGGTCCAGTAAGTTTCTGCTTAAGTGGTCTGCCAGGGTGTTGTTGATCCGTGGTAGGTATTGGGCTATTAGGCGTAATCTCATTGAGGAGGCTGTCAGCCAGAGGTTCATGGCTAGCCTGCACAGAGGGTAAGATTGGGTCCCTCCCTGTTTGTTGATGTACCACATCACTGTAGTGTTATCTGTTTTGATAAAGAGGACCACTGGCCTGAGATGGGGTTGGAAGGATGTCAGAGCCTTTTGTACTGCTATCATTTAGTTCTGGTTGATATGTAAGGGAAGGTGCTGGGCATCCCAAAGAACTTGGGTGCACCTGCCTGCTAGGTGAGCGCCCCAAGCAATGTCTGAGGCATTGGTGGTGATGGTCCACCCGGTAGGGAGGAGGATGAAGGGAAGACCCTTGTTCTTGGCACAGGCCACTGCCAACCAGAGAAACCTGGCCCTTATACAAGGGATCAGAGGGAAAGAGCTCTCTAGAGGCTGTGAGTGTTGACACCAAAGATTCTTTAGATACCACTGAAGCTTTCTCATGTGAAGCCTGGCCACAGGAATTAGAAGAATGCAAGATGCCATGTACCCAAAGGCTTTCAGGAACTTCCTCCCCGTGAGGTGACTTTTGGATGCCAGCTGGGTAAAGTAGAGAAGCAGGAAGCTCTGCTTTTCAGGGGATAGGAAGGCCATTTGGGATGCTATGTCCAGCAGTGCTCCCTAGAAAATGATCCTCCTGGAGGGTGTTTGCTTTGATTTCTTCTCATTGATGGTGAACCCTAAGAAAGTTAGAAGGGTTTTGACAAAGATGATGACCTGGAGCAGCTTTTCTTTGCACTCTGCCTGAATGAGGCAGTCATCCAGATAAGGGTAAATCTGTATATTTTTCTGTCTGCAAAATGCTATGGCTGGAGCTAAGCATTTGGTGAATATCATGGGAGCAGTAGATAAGCCAAAGGGAAGCGCAGAGAACTGAAAGTGTTGTGAGCCTGCTCTGAAGCTCAGGAATTTCCTGTTGGACTCCCTTATGGGGATGTGGAGTTAGGCATCTTTTAGGTCTAGGGTCACTAACCAGGCATTTTTGTCAGCACAGGCAGCAGCTACTGCAAAGTTAGCATTTTGAATTTGGGGACCACCAGGGATGTGTTCAGAATGGATAGATCCGGGATGGCGCACCAAGTGTCCTCTTGTCTGGGAACAAGGAATAGCCTGGAATAAAAGCCTTTGCCTGTTTGATCTGTGGGAACAGGTTCTACTGCCCCCGGGATATGAGAGTTTGGAATTGTTTTAATGCCTTTGCCCACTGATTTGTAAGTAAGTCGGTACTCTCTTGGAATTGGGTGTTCGTTGAAAGTGAATTTGTATCCATGAAAAATGATCTTTAAGACCCATTGGTCCTTTGTTACAGACAGACAATTTTCTTTGCAGAGGGAGATCCTTCCTCCTAGTTTTGGTGGGTGAAAGGATGGCAGAGGGGGGAGTGGGAGTCATTGAGAGTTTTTGCCATATAGGGATGGCTTAGAACAATCTGCTGTTGGGGTGGAAATGATCCACTGTTTGGTTCTCTGCTGTCCCTGGGATAGGGGCCTGGGTGGTCTGTCCCTGCACGGCTTACCTTGCCTCTTTCTGTTAGGTGCAGGAAAGGACCAATGCTTAGAGGGAAAATTCCTGTTGAATCTGGGAGGTTGAATGTGAAAGAACTCTTTTACTGTTTGCATTGATTTTGCTTTGTCTTCCATCTTTTTAAGCACATCTTCTGCTTTTTCTCCAAACAAGCGGTCCTTATCCAAGGATGCATCAATTAATTTAGACTTGACATGATTAGGGAGAGGTTGTTCCTTCAACCATGCATGTCTCCTAATGACAGATCCAGACACTGCTGCCCTGCTTGAGGCTTCTAGTGCGTCATTTCCACAGTGTAATGAGTGTTTCGCCTCTTGAAAAGTAGAGTGCAGTAAATCTGCTAACTCTTTAAAATTGGCACAGTCAGAAAAGGTAGAAATCTTTTGCTTTAATAGTTCCAAAGTGTGTTGTTGATATTTTAACATATGGAACTGACAGTTGAGTGCTCTGACAGCTAAGGTTGCAGAGGTGTAACCTTTTTATCCCATCTGTCCAGAGCTCTGGCATCCTTGTCAGAGGGAGTAGGATTCTTTGCAGAACTAGCCCTAGCTCCTTTAGGTCCCTGTGTGATGACCTCCGGGTCTGCAGCAGGATTTCTGTACAGATATTTGTGAGAATCCGGTACTCTGTAATACCTGTCAGGTTTACTGGGAGCAAGTAGGAAGGTGTCAGGGGCTAAGCTAGATTCATGAAAATATCATCCATCACTTCTAAGATAGGGGGGATGGCCAGGGGTCTGTGCTGGGGCAGGTCTAGAAACTCTCTTGGCCTTTTCTTAGACTGGGGGGAAGTCCTGAGAATCCCAGTGGAAATGTTCCCTGAGGGTGTGAAGGGTTTCCCCAAAGGAAAGGTCTTCTGGTGGAGAGGGAGAAGGAATGGATTCCTATGCATCTGAATCCTCATAAGCAGTCATAGGTTGTTGTTCATCTTCAAAATCTGAATAATCAGATTCCTCAGAATCATGGTCTGTCATTAATTCAGGAGAAAGCTGTCTTTTCCTTTTAGAAGTTGTGGCCTGACTGTCCCTGATAAGGGAGATAAGATCCTCCACCATCTTAAGCATTTGGGCTTCAGTGCAGGAGTAAGATGGTGGCTAGAGGTAGATTTTCTAAGAGTGGCCTGTCTTTTAGGCCTAAGAGTATCCATCGGTCTGAGAGGAACGGTAGTCGGATGAGAAGATGTTGTTTTTTGTCTAGAATCGGTAGTGCAAAAGGTCTCCTCGCAAGCCGGTGCCTGCGTCGCGGCTCCGGACCCAACCGAGGCAGAGACAACCAAAGGCTCAGAAGACGAAGAAGATTTCTGTGGCATACTGGACTCCAAAAGGGTCTCATTAGAGGCCTGCACAGATATTGTATTGGGCATCAGGGGCTGCAAAAGCGTCTCAATGAATTCCAGAGAACTGATGACCTGCTTAGCGGTAGAGTCGTCGAAAGTCTTAACCTTGTGTGGTCTGTCTCTATCTTTAGGTCTATGTTTTTTTGGAATGTCTATGGATTGTTGGCTGACAGACGCCATTTCAGAATGCAAAGACGTAAGACAAAAATACCTGTCTACAAAACCAGCCCTACGATGACTGGTTCTCGCGATAAAGAGGGCAAAGAACTGGCAATGGGGGATGTCGTGGTCTGGGCCTAAATAAGTGACTCAGTAAGAATGGAAGTCGCGATGTGGGAGCTGCTTTCCACAGGCGGGGCAATTGTTAACTTTTTTGGACATTGGTTAATGCAAGAAAAAAGGATCCCCAATGGGGTACTTAGCTTTAGACGTTTTCAGCTGTAATCCGAGTTCTGGTAGCGACTGACCGGCACACTTGTGAACTGCTTCTGCTACGGGCTACATGACAAGAAAGACTGATGTAATGGTGTCAGCTGCCTTGCTTTATAGCACTGATGACCTGACGTCAGTCCACAAGTGACAGCAGCTGATGCAGAAAAACACTGACTCTGGTATTTGGGCCGGCCGAGGGCTACCACAGCAGAGATAACCCACAGGTGTTGACTGCAACAGTGAAGCACAAAGAACATCAGCTGGTTCTCAGAACAACCTCAATTAATTCATGCTGTCAAAGCCATATTTGCTGTGAAGAACCTGTACACATTCAATTTCTACAACAACATACCAGAGTAAACACAACAGTTTGTGGTACGAGTCTTTATTTCATTTATAGGACACAGTGCTTTACTACTCCATATCCTGTAGATCAATATTAGTCTGGCAAACTTTTATTTATTCGTTAGACACAGAACACACTACATCTACTGGCAGTAAACTGTTTACTCCCTCTTATTTATTTCACTATATACTGCAAGGTAGATCTGTACTCACCAGCTGCCGGCACATCCTTGTCAGTCTGTCAGCATGGGCCTGGATATTGCTAGCCCTCTCCACTGCAGCTGTAGGGGGAACAACAAAACATCATGCATACCTGTCTATCACATACACAAGCTAGAATTTGATACAGCTATGCATGAGATACTTACAAACTACTGGAGCATTTTGTTCCTAAGCTTTCTGGATCCACTGGGCCAACAGTGCCCCCTTCCTATGCTTTAGGTTGGCATAATGATGCCGTACCTACTCACCAGTTCAGGGGATTTCAGTGGCACTGGTGAGGTTGCATGCCAGATGGTCCCAGGCCTCCACTTTGTACTGAGAGCCCTGGTACTGGCCCTGCAGCAGTCTATCATCATGGTTTTCTGCGAAGAGTCCAGCCATGACCCTGGACTCCAGAATGCCCCAGCGCTGTGCCCAAAAGCGCGCTCCCTCTCCAACGCCAGACATGGTTCTTGCAGAGAACAGACTACAACAGGTTATAGTTGTATTCTTGCCTGTGCAGTTTAAATAAGGCCATATTCCTGCCCTTTGCCATCATTGGACCATTTTGAAAATGCTAAGCTCAGCTAAGTGATGCGCAAATCTGTTAAGCTGAGCTGAACAGTGCTTAAAGGGATAAATGCTGAGCACTGCTCAACAGTGCACAAATCCATTTTGCTGAGCTGACTGCTGCTTAGTATTTGAGCAATGCTTACACCGGCTAGGTACAGCTGACCACTGCTAACCATTGCTCAGTTTTCATTTAAAAAAAAATATCAGAATTGTAACTTCATTAATCAATAGTGACATATTATTAAGTGTATATGACTTACTTTGCATGATGCCCCTCTATGTGTTTTCATTACATTATTTTGGGGTGTGACTATACTGTATGGGACACATGTTTACATGGGGGTTTCATATGTTTTATACACTGACAAAAAACGCTTGGACCTGCTACACTACCCTAGAGTTGCCACCTTTTCAAATGGCCAAAGTGGGACATTTTTGGTACAAACATCAGATTTTACAGGCCTACACATACCCATGGTCAGTACAAAGGTTAGAACTTAACTTTTTTGCCTAAATAAAAGCTTATTATTGTAGCATTTTAGTTGCTTATTCTGTTTCTTATAACATTTAGGTGTTTTAGATACAGAATAACTATTTTATGCAACTATTACATAAAATTTAGGAAATTATTTTGTCCTAAAATCTCAGGACATTTGCCATTTTTACAATTTTTTGTCAGGACACAACTGCCCAAAGAGGGACTGTCCCTCGCAAAGTGGGACAGATGGTAACCCTAACCCTGGCTGACAAATATTAATCACTACCTCATTTAATAAATAAAACCAATTTTACTAATGCTTTCCCATGTAAAAGTGAAGGGCCTGCCTTGGTGCTCGAACCATGAACTGCTGCATGCAAAGCAGGTGCTCTAACCACTACGTTCTCATTACTGAGGATTTTAGCTGTACATTTCCATTTAGCTCCATTCAGATGTTTAAGCTATGCTAAGCACAGCACCACAACGTGCAAACCCATTCAGCTATGCTTAAACTTCCCTTATAACAGAAAAAAATAATCTATTGCGATCACTTTACATACATATATTCATACTGATGCTAATTCATGTTTGCCATTGCACTACCTGTTGTTCTA
This sequence comes from Protopterus annectens, assembly GCF_019279795.1. NCBI lineage: Eukaryota > Metazoa > Chordata > Ceratodontiformes > Protopteridae > Protopterus > Protopterus annectens. Next base: position 514,137,962 of record NC_056731.1, read on the forward strand.
TCCACTTTCTATGTGTGTATGGGTGATATCGGGGTTAACGTCACTAACTACTGGCATACATTTGTGTTTCAGGCTTCTACACCTTCAGAACATTCAGGCCACTACAGCACCTATTATTTTATCACCTTTCCATGTTTGTAGGGCAATATTTGACATCTGTCCCTATGTGTCCCCCCGTCATTTTGTGTTTGTCCAGGTTTTTGGCTCTACGGGGTTGGGGCATGTAATAAGTGCCATAGAGCACTTTCAAAATGCAGGTGGGGGGTGACAATACCTGTCGCACACCCCCTGCACTTATTTCTGACTCTACTAGACATGTCAGTGTCCGCAAACACTGTTTACTTTTCATTTTATTTGCTTTCAGTGCCCGCGAACACTGACAGTGCTTACAAAGTGCGTATGGAACTTTCAGAGTCCAGGGGGCGTGTTGGATGTGCGAGCACTACTGAAACCCGCCCCCTGCACTCCTTCACTGTTTGTGTCTGCACAGCCGTTATTAGTAGTGCATCTTCATTAATATCGAAACCAAAAACCTTCATTAATATGTAAGGCGCACTGCTGTTAAGGCTATGCGGAAGCAGACACCATTCACTCTGTGTAAGAATAGCACTATTCTTGCATGGAGTTTATTGAATCCTGGGGTGTATTTTTTATTTTAGAAAAAGTTTCTAAATATGTATGAAGAGGCAAATGGGAACACTCATTATTATGTAAAGATCTGCATTGGCAAATTTTCTTGCCCATTTATATTATTTTTGGCCTAAATGAGAATTTATCAGTAGCACTGTTCTTAAACTGAGATCTAATCACCTGCCACATTAACTCATTGAAGAGTTTTATACATGTGATTTATAGCCAACAGGGTGTTTCTCAGTTTGTTATTTTCTAACAAAGTTCTTCTTGTGGAATGGAAGCACTCAAGATATTAAAATTCCTGTGGAATACATGGTTTGTGTGTTTTATATTGATTTCTTGAGAGCATTGTGGAATATTCATTTGTTTTTTTGTTGTTCACATAAACATTTCAGATACCCCATGCATCAATTTACCTCTATCATCACATTGTTTGAGACCCTGGGTACCAGCAGGACCAAACACAAATGTAGAAAGTACAGTTGTGTACACTTACCATAAATGTAGATGTTAGAATGTATTCACTGTTGCAGTCTAACATATGGGTTATCCGGCTCCCGGTAGCCCTCAGTCGGCCTGAATACCAGAGTCCTCGGTATATGACGTTGGCTGCCATCAGCTGCCATCGGCTGTAAAGCAGCTGATGCCATTTCCTCAGTTTTTCTTGCCTTAAGTGTCAGGAGCCCACAAAAGAAGGCTAAACCAGGAAGGAAACACCTTGTAAACATGCCATCCAAAAATAACATATCTAGTCTGTGCCTTAGGAAAAAAAGGGGGAATGGAGGATGGGAAACTAGGACTGCAACAGTGAATACACTCGAACATCTACATTTATGGTAAGTATACACAACTGTACTATGTTCTTCATGTTTCACTGTTGCAGTACTAACATATGGGTTGATTCCCAAAGCCCAGGAAAAAAACAAAAAGGGGGAGGAAGAATCACAGATTAAGGGTTGGTAAGCAGGCCTTGCAAAACTGCAGAGGCAAAACCAGCCCTGGATTTAGAAAACAAAGGTAGATTGTAATGTTTTGTGAAAGTATGGACAGAAGACCAAGTAGCTGCTTCTAGAATGTCCTTAGTAGGCACACCTCTCAAAAAAGCTGCAGAACTAGAGGCTGCTCTAGTAGAATGGGTCCTAATACCCTGAGGGGGAACCTTCCCATGCTGCAGGTAACAAAAGTGAATACAATGAGCAATCCATTTGGAGATGATTTGTTTCAAAATAGCTTTACCCTGAGCCCCAGGAGCAAAACTAACCAACAACTGCTCAGACGTCCGAAAGGGTTTAGTCCTGTTTAAGTAAAATCTCAACTGTCTGTGCACATCAAGAGAGTGCAAAATCCTTTTCCCTTTATTCTGGGGGTTATTGAAAAAGGTAGGCAGATGAATAGACTGGTTAAGGGTCAGACTGGAAATCACCTTAGGCATAAAGGAGGGATTAGTTCTCAGAGAAACTCAATCTGTATGAAAAATAATGAAGGGTTCTACTGCCATTAAGGCTTGCAACTCCGAAACCTTCTGGCGAAAGTAATAGCCAAAAGAAAGGCAGTCTTCCATGAAAGAAACTTTAATTCTGCAGAGGCAGCAGGTTCAAAAGGAGGTAAAGTAAGCTTCTCCAGGACAAAATTAAGATTCCAACCAGGAGTAGGAGCTCTTCTGGGAGGTCTAAGAGTGCTAGCTCCCCTCAGGAACTGATTCATCAAGGGGTGAGAAATAAATTGGTTGCTCAAAAGAACAATGAGCAGAAATTGCTTAAGTATGAATCTTAATTGAAGAAAAGGAAAGTCCACCATTAAGCAAACCTGCTAGATAATCAAGAATGAGGGAAAGAGAAGGATGAGAAGACTCTTCTCCTTTAGCCTGCATCCAAGAGCAAAATCTCTTCCATTTATCTGCATAGGATTTCCTGGTGCTAGGCCTCCTGGCTTCATGAAGAACTTCAACCACCTGCTGGGAAAGATTTAAAGTATTAACCAGGCAGTTAAATGCAGAGTTTGAAGATGAGGATGAAGAAACTTTCCCCCTCCTGAACCAACAGATCTGGTACCAGGGGAAGATGCCAAGGCTGAGCTTGGGAAAGGCTGCGAAGAAGGGAAGGGGATACCAATGCTGCCTGGGCCAAATTGGTGTTATAAGAACAGCCTTTGTTTTTTTGTCCTTTATCTTTACCAGCACTCTGGGAAGAAGAGGCAGAGAAGGGAAGGCATAAACTGAGAGTTGTATCCATGAGAAGGACAAAGTGTCCACTCTCCGAGCTTTGTTGTGAAACTCCCTGGTGCAGAAGTTTGGAAGGAGACAATTGGTGTTAGAGGAGAAAAGATCCACCCGAGAAGTGCCCCATGCTGAGTGATGCGATGGAAAATTATCTTGTTCAGTTGCCACTCGTGAGGATCCAGAACGTCTGCTCAATTGATCAGCCAAGGAGTTTAGCCTCCCTGGAAGATACTGGGCTATGAGATGTATGCCCATGGAAGCTGATAAGGATCATAGTCTCATGCTGTGTCTGCACAAAGGGTAAGAGTGAGTCCCCCCTGCTTGCTGATGTACCACATGACTGTGGTATTGTCTGTCCTGATCAGAAGAGTCCCAGGGTAGAGTAGGTCCTTGAAAGCCAACAAGGCCCACTGCACTGCCATCAATTCTTTTAAGTTTATGTGCAGATGAATCTGCTGAGTGCTCCAAGTCCCGTGTATGTCCCTGCCTTCCAGATATGCCCCCCATGCATAATCTGAGGCATCTGTGGTGAGAGTCTGGCTGGCAGGTGGTTGGCGGAAAGGCAGACCGTTGTTTTGAGACCAGACTGTCGCCCACCAGAGAAACTCCATTTGCAGACAGGGAATAAGGGGAAGAATCAAGTCTAAGCCCTGTGTGTGTTGACACCAAAGGTTCTTGAGGTACCACTGAAGTTTTCTCATATGCAGCCTTGCATATGGGATCATCAGGATGCATGAAGCCATGAACCCCAGTGCTTGCAGGAATTGCCTTCCAGAGAGCTGGGTCATGTTCGCCAAGATCTTGAAATAAGCCAAAAGATCTTGTTGTTTGTCTTGAGGGAGGAATACCATCTGAGTGGCTGTATTCAGACTCACTCCCAGGAAAACAATCTCCCTTGTAGGAAGCAGCTTGGACTTCTTTTCCTTGACAGTGTAACCCAAGGAAGTGAGAATGTTCTTCACGAAGTCCAAATCCTTTTTTAATTGTTCTGGGGAGCTTGCTTGAATGAGACAGTTGTCCAGATAAGGATAAATTTGACTGTTTCTCTGCCTGCAAAAAGCAATGGCTGGCACCAGGCACCTTGTGAAAACTCTGTGAGCAGTAGATAAGCCAAAGGTCAGCGCAGAGAATTGGAAGTGTTGCTCCCCAGCCCTGAAATGAAGAAACTGCCTGCAACGTCCCTTACTGGGATGTGCAGATAAGCCTCCTTGAGATCCAAAGTTACCAGTCATGAATCCTTGACCAGCATTGGCAGTAACTGTTGAAGAGTGAGCATCTTGAATTTGGGAATCACCAGAAAAGTGTTTAGAATAGACAGATCCAGAAGAGGGCACCAGGTGCCCCCTTTGTTTGGGTACCAGAAAAAGTCCTGAATAAAAATCTAGGCCTGCCTGATTTGCAGGAACTGGCTCTGTAGCACCCATAGTCAGTAGAGAAGAAATTTGATTCTCTATCTCTGCCCTGAGAGGTCTGGGTACCCTTGTAGAACAGGGAAAGTGTGAAAATAAAACTTGTAGCCTCGGTTTATTATGTTGAGCACCCATTTGTCGTCCGTGATGGTAGACCATACCTCTGCAAACCTGGCTAACCTTTCCCCCAAAGGAAACCCAGGGGCCACAGAGGTAGGCACAAGAAGGCCAGAGTTATTGAGAATGCTTGTTTTGGGAAGCTGGCTTAGAACTTCCCAATTTAGCAGAAGAAGGATGCCATTGTTTAGCCCTTTGAGGGGCAGAAGCCTGCCCTCTGGAAGATCTGAAATCCCTAGGCCTAGAGTGTCCCTGCTTGCCAGGATCAGGGAAAGACCAATTCTTGGAAGGATAATGCCTACTAAACCGAGGAGGCTGAACCTGAAGGAAATATTTTGCAGCTCGCATAGATTTCGCCTTATCTTCCAACTTTTTCAGTACCTCCTCAGCCTTGTTACCAAAAAGGCTGTCTTTGTGCAAAGAAACATCCAACAATTTAGATTTTACCGATTCAGAAACAGACTGCTCCTTAAGCCAAGCATACCTTCTAATAATGGAATCAGTGGCTGCTGCTCTGCAGGAAGCCTTCAAGGTTTCAAAACCACAATGAAGTGAATGCTTATTAACCAGAGTGGCAGAATTTAGTAAATCTTGTAAGTCTCTGTTCTCCGACATGGAAGGAATATCCCCAAGCTTAGCCTTAATAGCCTCCAAAGTATGCTGCTGATGCTTAAGCATGTGAAAAAAGACAATTCACAGATCTAATGGCAAGAGTTGCAGAGGTATAGACCTTCTTACCCCACTTGTCCAAGGCCCTAGACTCCTTATCAGAAGGTACAGGGTTTTTAGCAATAGTAGCCTTAACACCCTTGGGACCTTGAGAAATAATCTCTGGATCAGCAGTAAGATTTTTAAAAAGAAATTGATGAGAATCAGGAACCCTATAATACCTATCAGGTTTTCTGGGAGCAGGAGGAACAGAATTAGGAGTTAAAGAATTTTCCATGAAAACATCATCCACAACTTCCAAAACAGGAGGTATAACCAGAGGTTTATGCTGTGGCAAATCCAAAAATTCCCAGATCCTCTTCTTAGACTGAGGAAAAGCCTGACCTTCCCATTTAAAGTGCTCCCTAAGAGTATTCAAAGTATCCCCAAAGGAAAAATCTTCTGGAGGGGAGGCAGAAGGGATACAGTCCTCAGCATCAGAATCCTCAAAGCCAGAAAAAAGTTGAGAACTTCCTTCCTCACCAGCAGAAATACTGGAAACCTCAGAATCTGATTCAGACAAAACATCAGGAGACAATTCCCTAGCCCTCTTGGAAGGGGGGGGGGGTGAGGGCCCTTAATAAGGGAAAGAAGATCACCAGCCATCTATCCCAACTGGGTCTGAGACACAGGAGGGGAGGCCGACGCCTGCTTGTGGGTAGATTTGCAGCTGAAAGGCCTAGCAACTGCAGAAGTCTGAACTAAGGTAGTCGGTCTGGCTCTGGTCTCATGTCGAAGAGAAGAGGTGTCAGAAGCCGGTGCCTGTAAAGTGGCTCTGGACCCATCTGAGGCGGTGACAGGCAGAGGGTCTGAAGACAAAATAGCAGCTTGCGGCATGGAAGACTCCGTAAAGGCCTCGGCAGAGGCCTGCAGCTGAAAATCTGTGGACTGTAGGGGCTGCGAAAGTGCCTCACTAACTATCGCTGGGCCAACGACCACTTTCACCGGCGCATCATCAGCAGCTTTAACCCTAGGCCTGTCGCAGTCCTTGCCCTTGCGTTTCCTAAGGTAAATCCAAAGTCGGGAGACCAGAAGACACCATACCAATGAACTTAAGCCAGACTCAGAAATGCTTATATAAAATCTTAGCTCTACGACATATGGTACACGGGTTGATGGAATCACAGAGATCACAGTTAGGGACATCGTGCTCAAGGCCCAAACATGTTATACAATAGGAATGAAAATCACGGTGCAGAATCTGTTTTCCACAGGCAAGACAATTAATAACTTTATCTGACATCTGTTAAAGCAAGAAAAGAGGGTCCCCAACAGGGTATTTATCTGAGGGCGTCTTCAACTTGGTAGTCGGAAAGCAGTAAGAAGGTAAACGGCCGACCGGCACTAGTGCGAATTGCATCTGCTTTGGGCTCCGCGGGAAGAAAGACTGAGGAAATGGCATCGGCCACCTCCCTTTATACCTGACGTTCTAACATCAGTTTTACAGCCGACGGCATATACCAAGGACACTGGTATTCGGGCCGACTGACTGCTACCGGGAGCCAGATAACCCATATGTTAGGACTGCAACAGTGAAACACAAAGAACATCTTAAAGGAGCATTCAAAAGCACAACTTTAAATCCTCAGAATATTTCCAGTTATGTAACCAGTCACACCTTCTCAATACAAGAGAAGCGGATGCATTTCTAGAAATAGTGTCTACACTTTCTAAGACTGTACAGCTAAACTCTAAGCACACTGCAAAATACATTTCCACATGAAGCCTTGATAATTTAAAATTCCAAAGACTAAACTACTAGACTGAGCCAACTTGTTTTCCCTGAGATTCTAACCAGTTTCCAACTTTATCTGGTGGTATAGGGTTAGAAGAAGCCAAGGCTCGCTTCTTAGAGTTGACAGCTGGAGAAACTGCAACTGGGTCAGCTGACAAAGAAGCAAATAAAGTTGCAAGATCAAAGTACACCTTGTATTTCCTCATAACCTTTTTAGGAACTGGTTCACCAGTTGAAAAGGTTTTACATGCAGTTTTATAGACATTTTCTAAGGCCAGAAACAAGAGGAGTAACACTAAAAATATTTGGAATGTCATCCTCAATACAGTCATAAACTCTGCCAATCTCTGTTATAGCTTCAGATTGCTTCCAGTCAAATATGTATCTAAACCTAGCTAGCATCTGTGGAAAGGTGAATACTTGCTAGGGTTTTTGAACCTGTTCACCTTTTGAAGAATCAGAGTGGATGGACTCAGTGTTCACTACTGTCTGTATCAAAGTCCTCATCAAATTCTTCAGTGCTACACTATCTCTAGAGAAGGAAGCTTCGCAGACATTCTGAACAGGAGCACAGCCTCCAAGATTAGCCGATAGTAAAACACTCTTAGCTAAGGAAACCACATCAGCCCTATACATGACAATAACTTCACTGTCTGTTGTGCTGTGAAATTTCTGTTTTTTTTTTTCTAACCAAGAACTACACTGGAAGACAAAATATCCAGGGACAAGATATTATGTCTGGCAAGGGGTCTCTTACCTTCACCTCTCCTTCACCTGAAGGGTTTGGTTCTCCCATACCTGAACTATGTACTGGGAAAGACCTGGAGTATGTGTCTTGGAAAAAGGTAAGTGGTCTGTGGGCCATCTTAAGGCAACAACAGCTTTACAAACTGTAGGCTGAGGCATGTTTTTGTTGAGTTCTTTTTCTTTTTAGATGCAAACAGATTTGATGAAGGGTAGCTGATCAGGATCCAAAAAATCAGGGGAAAAACACCAGCCAGTATAATACACTAACACTATTAATGGTTGAATAAGGACATCAATAATAGCAAATATAACCTAGGTTCCCACAGAACAAATAGAGCTAAACTGCAGAAAAAGATTAAATTGTGCTAAGCCTTGTGCTACAATCTGCACAGTGTAGTACACAAAAGCACAATACCAAGTAAAAGTTACTTGCCCTGATAGTGACAAAAAATTAAACATATGTCCTTAAACCAAACAGAAACCTTTTAAAACAGCATAAATAAGCAATTACTTAGAGATTCCCTGTCAGAAATGATAAAATTCTGCACAAAACTGCAAATAAAGTAATTAGGAGTAAAATGACAATTTAATGATAAAAACAACTTTAGCAGTATTAAATCAGAAGTAAATATGCAAATGAAGAAAAAAAGTGAAAAAATGCAATATTTTCCTGTCAGAACTTCCAAACAAAGCAAATAAACAAAAGGCCTCTTGGCCTACATGCAGAAGGCAGTCCCTAGTGTTCCACTGACACCACAGAACTTCAGATGTTCTTCGTCTTCCCTTGCTGCAGTCCTGACTATTGGGTATAGTCCGCGTCCCAGTCGGCCCGAATACCAGAGTATAAGGCTGACGTCGGTCATGGCGCCTTAGACTGACGTCAGTACGTCAGGGTACTAATGCGCATGACCGACGTCATTTCCTCAGTCTTTTTTGCCGCATGGTCCGATGCAGAAGCAATTTTGCGAGTGCAGGTTGGCGTTCTGAGATTTTCAAACCGGAGTTTCAGACCGAGTACAGAGTTGGCTAAGTAACCCGTTTAGAACATTTTGGTTTTCTTGCCTCAGTATATTACGGATGTCAGAAAAAGTGAATAACTGTATTTCTTGTGGGAAGCAGATACCGCATAGGGATTATCATACATTGTGTATACCTTGTTTAGGGCCTGAGCACGACGTTGTTGGTTGCCGCTCTTGTGCTAGATTTAATAAGCGCACTATTAAGAGGAGGCTTGATTGTGCTAGGTTAGTGTTTGGGAAGCGTTGCAATTATACTATGCCGTCGGATGCTCCGCCTGCTTCATCTAAGAAGCAAGGACAAAACAGTGAAGTCTAGGGTGAGGAACGGTCCTTTAGAAGGCTCAGGGGAGCCAGAGGTTTTGCCAGGAGTCTCTGTGGAGTCTCAGGCAGATACTTTACTGTTACAGGATGTGCCCTCTCAGGAAGTAGGCCAGGCTGAGGGGGCTTCTCAGGTAACTGTTCTTCCCTCTCTTACCAAGGTAGTTAGGGCCTCTCCTTCTGTTTCTAAAGCTTCCTTTAGAGGAAGACCAAGTTCAGCTTCTGTAGGGGCTTCTCCTAGCATTTCGGGCTCTGTGCCTAAGAAACATATGCTTAAAATGGCTGAAGATTTGATTACTCTGATTAGAGGTTCTATGCCCCCACCTGATAAGAGGCCTAGGGTGGAACAGGAGTTTGATAGTTTTGAACAGTGTTCACAGGCTTCAGAGTCTTCTGTGGAAGACTTGCAAGAGTTTCCTGCTTATTCTGATTCTGATGTGGATGATTCCACTCCTTCAGCTTCTCCTCCTGAGGATTTTTCATTTTCAGAGACTCTTCACTCCATGAGGGAGCACTTTAAATGGGAAGGCCAAGATTACTCTGACTCCAGAAAAGGCTTAGGGAATTCTTGTTTTGCCTCAGCATAGGCCCTTAGCTATTCCTCCTGTGTTGAATGTGGTGGAGGATGTTTTGCAGAGGCTTCTCTGAACCCTGATTCCTTGCCTCCTGCTCCTGTTAAGCCTGATAGGTATTATAGGGTGCCCGAAGCTCATAAGTATTTGTTTAAGAGTCCCAGGGCGGACCCAGAAACTGTTTCTCAGGGGCCTAAAGGTGTTAAAGCTTCTGTTGTTAAAAATCCTGTACCCTCTGATAAAGAGGCAAGGGCTTTGGATAGGTGGGGTAAGAAAGTATATACTTCTTCCACTCTAGCCATGAGGGCGTTGAATTGTCAATTTCATATGCTGAAATATCAGAATTATCTCCTTTCACAATTGAAATCTAAGGTGGATGCTTTGGCGGAAGGTATTGAGTGTAAAGAATTGCTGGATTTGGTTCATGTGTCTGAACAAGTGGGTAAGCATTCTTTGCAGTGTGGTTTTGATGCTGTTCAGGCCTCCTCGAGGGTGGCTGCTACTAGTTCTGTTCTTCGCAGACATGCATGGTTGAAGGATCAGAATTTAGCTGAGCATGTTAAGACCAGGATTTTGGATGCTCCTTTACAGTCTGATGTATTGTTTGGACCGCCTGTGGAAGCAGTTTTAAAGAAAATGGAGGACAAAGCTAAGTCTATGCAGACTGTTAAAGATTTTGCAGGTGCAGCCTCCAAAGTTTAGTAGAAATTGGCCTGCTAAGGGGTGGACATATCCTGCTTATGGTTCCCAGTCTAGGGGTAGATCTAGACGTGGTAGGGGCAGGGCTCAAGGTTCATTTAGGCCTAGATCAGACAGTTCACCTGCTCAGACTTCTGGTGAGGGCAGGGGTCAGTCCTTTCGTAAGCAGAACCAATGACCTGCCTTTTCAGCTGCCAGTGGACTCTCGTCTGGCAGCTCCTTTGGGAGGAAGATTGTCTCTTTTCAAAGAAAATTGGGATTTAATCACTCAAGACAGATGGGTGCTGGATATCATTCATCATGGGTACAGATTTTATTTCCACACAATGCCCCTTTCAAAGGCATGCCAGATGTTCCTCCTCCACAAAGAAAAGAGGCTCTCAAGCAAGTTTCTCAGTTACTCCAGATAGGGGCTATTCAGCCAGTCCCTGTGTCAGAAAGGGGCTTTTTTATTCTCGCCTGTTCCTAGTACCAAAGAAGGGGAACACGTGGAGACCAATTTTGGATTTATCTATCCTCAACACTTATCTGGACATTCCCAAGTTCAAGATGTTGACGTTACAGCAACTGTTACCTCTGCTGGGCAAGGATCACTGGATGGTAACTTTGGATCTCAAGGAAGCTTACCTTCATGTGCCCATAAGGCTAAGTTGCAGAAAGTATCTGCGGTTTCAACTGGAGATTTTCATTATCAGTTCTCTGCATTGCCCTTTGGCTTATCTACTGAGTATTCACAAAGGTTCTGGCTCCAGTGATAGCTTAGTTCAGGCTTCAAGGCATTCAAATTTATCCGAACTAGGACGACAGCCTGATTCTGGCCCAAGAAAAGAACACCTTCTACAGCATCTGGAATATGTCATAGCAGTGCTAAGATGCCTAGGGTATTCTGTGAACGAAATAAAGTCCAGTCTAGTACCCTCTCAAGACATGTGCTTTCTGGGTGTGAGACTGAATACAGCAGCCCAGATGGCCTTTTAACCCCGGACAAACAAAAGAGTCTGTCACTTTACTTCCATCAACTATCTCATCAGTCCGTGCTGACTGCAAGGACAGTCCTTCAAGCATTAGGGTTCATGGCATCTTGTATTCTGGTGCTTCCCAATGCCAAACTGCATATGAGGAAGCTGCAATGGTATCTCAAAATGTATGGACACAGCACTGCCAAGATTTGGACACTGTCATTCAAATAATACCTTGCCTTCAAAAGGAATTCTTGTGGTGGGCTCAGGAATGTCACCTAAACAAGGGACTCTCTGTGACCCGGCCAGAGGCGAGTCAGATTTTAACGACAGATGCCTCGGACACTGCTTGGGAGCTCATCTAAATGGTAAGTGGATACAAGACAAGTGGCCTGCCAGACTACAGCATCTACATATCAACATGAAGGAGATGTTAGCAGTCCAGTTTGCATTGATGGCGTTCAAGGAGTTACTTCTTCCAGGGCAGGTGTTGATTCTGACAGACAACACAACTGTCATGTGGTACATCAACAAGCAAGGGCGAACACATTCTTATCCTCTATGCAGGCAAGCAATGATTTTATGGGAGACTGCGTTAAGCCTGCAACTGACTCTTCAGGTAAGGTTTCTGCCAGGAGCACAGAACTCCTAGCAGATGTATTAAGCAGACAAATCATGGATCCCCACAGTGGAAACTGGATCTTCATGTATTTCAGAAATTGACAGTGTCATGGGGAACTCCAGACATAGATCTGTTCGCTTCTCCACTAAACCACCAGCTGCCACAGTATTGCACAAAGGGGTTTCATCACACAGCTTGGAAAGTGGATGCTCTGTCTTTCAGTTGGAAAAACCTTCATGTCTATGCTTTTCCACCTCTACCTCTTCTTCCAAAGGTATTACTAAAGGTCAGACAGGACAGGCCAAGGATGATTTTGATAGCTCCAGATTGGCCTCGGCAACACTGGTACCCACTTCTAAGGAGTCTTGTAAAGAAGCCTCCATGGCCTTTACCTCTGATTCCTCATCTGTTATCTCAGAAGGACGGTCATCTGCTCAATGTCAAGCTTCAATCTCTCCATCTCACAGCTTGGCATATTCTGGGTTGAAACATGGAAGGTCTCAGCTTCCTCAACAAGTTTTAAATGTGATTATGGAAGCTAGAAGGCCTAGTACTAGGAGAGTGTAAAATGGAAGAGATTTTTATTTTGGTGTACAGCAAAGAATTTGGAGATTTCAGAGCCTAATTTGAGTGTGGCTCTTCAATATCTTACTGAGTTATTGGACAAAGGTTTGTCTTTCTCTTCCATAAAGATTCATGCTGCAGCAATTTCAGCTCACTATGATTGTGACCCACCTTTGTTTTCGCATCCTTTGTTCAAGCAGTTTCTTAGAGGGCAAAGAATATAAGACCCCCATAGAGCTCCTACTCCTGCTTGGGATCTCAATTTTGTGTTGGAAAAACTTACTCTACAACCTTTTGAGCCTGCAGCTACTGCTGAATTGAAATATTTGTCATGGAAGACTGCTTTTCTGTTGGCTATTACTTCTGCAAGAAGGGTGTCTGAGTTGCAGGCCCTTATGGCAGTAGAGCCCTTTTGATTTTCCATAAGGACAGGGTATCATTACGCACTAATCCTTCCTTTATGCCTAAGGTGGTTTCTAGTGTGGCTTTAAACCAAACTATTCATTTGCCTACGTTTTTGCAGATCCTCAAAATAAAGGGGAAAAGATTTTGCACACTTTAGATGTACACAGGCAATTCGTTATTATTTGAGCAGGACTAAAGATTTTAGGCAGTCTCAACAGTTACTTGTTTCTTTTGCTTTAAGTTCACAGGGCAAACCTGTGTCAAAACAAACTATTTCTAGGTGGATTGGCTTTTGCATTGCATTTTGTTATTCCCATCATGGCAAAGAGGTTCCAGCTGGGATTAGGCCTCATTCCACTAGGGCTACTGCCACTTCAACAGCATTTCTAAGGGGTGGCAACTAAGGATATTCTGGAAGCAGCTACTTGGAGTTCAGTGCATACTTTCTCTAGGCATTATCACCTGCCTATATACTCTAAGTCTAGAGCTGGTTTTGCCACAGCTGTTTTACAAGGCATGTTGTCAGCTCCTGCTACTTTATAATTTGCCAGCCTCCCTTACCTCTGCTTTGGGATTCTACCCAATAGTCAGGACTGCAGCAAGGAAGGCGAAGAACATAGTACAGTTTTGTACCTACCATAAATGTAGATGTTCGAGGATTCCCTTGCTGCAGTCAATTTACCCCCTCCTTCCCTCTGTGTTTCAGGGTGGTTGTGTAGGTGCCTTTACATGCTTATATTTTTGTATATATATTACTGTATATATTGTACATGTTTATTGGTGCAGGTTGTTTTTGGGACTTGTCTTTTTGGGTCTTCTGACATCTGGGGCAAGAAAAGACTGAGGAAATGGTCATGCGCATTAGTACCCTGCAGTCTAAGGCCATGACCGACGCCAGCCTTATACTCTGGTATTCGGGCCGACTGGGGACTATACCCAATAGTCAGGACTGCAGCAAGGGAATCCTCGAACATCTACATTTATGGTAGGTACAAAACTGTACTTTTTCCAGTACGAGTCATAAAACACTTTAGAAAAGCCCCATAACTGCCTAAAAGCAGTATTAAGCATGCAAACAACACAACAGTAAGTTAGAATTCCAAGAAGAATTTAGGGCAGTAATCGATTCTCGGTTGGAGCGCCTTCTGTGTGGCATCTGCAAGTCCTCCCCGTGGTCGAGTGGCATTCGAAAGACATGCATAGAATGGGCATGCCTTCAAGACTGGGTGTTGAGCTGGCACCTCGGCACCCATAAAAAAATCATTAGCGGACCGGAGTTCTGCTGTGGCGACCCCTAACCGGGAAAAGCCGAAAGAAGAACAATAAAGAGTAATAATGTTAAAATAAAAATTTAACACACATACATATATATGTGTGTGTGTGTGTGTGTGTGCGCGCGCGTGTGTGTGTGTGTGTGTGTGTGTATATATATATATATATATATATATATATATATATATATATACATATATATAGATATTAAATAAAATAAAACAAAAATAAATCAAAAGTATATAATAATAATAAAGGGGAAGGGAAATTCCCATAAGGATCTTATTGGAGTCTGGAAGTTGTAATCTACCAGTGCAGTTTGCTTTGAAAATTCAAATGTGTGAGTCCTATCGCTGGCAGTAAAAGACCGAATAACTAACTTTCCAAAACAAGGGTTAGGCTTCCCTTGATGGGCAGGGCTTTACCAATCCCCTATCACAGTGAGAGGAGGGGACTTTGAGCTCTGGAATGCTGCCAGTGTGGGTTTGTGCAGGCAGTGGCAGTGTGAATGATGAACATCTGTAATCCAGGAACATCTACCGACGGGCCCGAAAAAAACAAAACAAAAAAAAAACAGTATTCTTAAAGTCATAAACAACTACTTACCATAAAAAACAGATAAAATACAAAAATAATATTAAAAACACAATTATTTGGCTTTGTTTAGTATGCCAACTTCTTTCTTATTTACTTAGTATGTGTGGAAGGGGTCCCAAAAGTTGTCTTATCTGTCCAACTGTTGCACCTGATAAGTCTCAAAGCTGAACCTACACAAGACTAATAAAATACTGAAGACTTGTACTCATTCTGGCTGCTTTTACAGTTCCTTCAAAAAGAAATTAATCTATAGACAGCCAGAATGACTGTGTGGGTGGGGGTTAGAGCTTTGGGATGCTGGCTGGGTAATGTATCCTTAGCAGGATACAACCCATAGACTACTGCAGCAGTAAGAATGATGAATGTCTGCCTCCTCTTCTAAGCTCCAGTCTGGGATGATAGCTCCATGGGTAAGTACAGACACTTCCTTTTACTTTGACTCTTTCTAGGGACATTCGGAAGGAACTCATCCAAATAGGAGATAGAAACAATCTAAGCTTGATACTGCCTGCCTATCCCAGTGGTGGCATTCTGTCAACTACCTCTTTTGGAAGAAGAAGACAGGGCTATTGTTTCAGATAGGTAGACATCTCATAATGGGGAAGATGTTAATGTTAATGCAGACTTACTGAGGATGTTAACCAAAAGGTACCAGCAGCTTGTTTGAGGTACTGAATACATTTTTGAGAAATTGTGTGTTGAGATGTCAATCAACAGGACTTCTGAGCCATCTCTGACCACTCAGGGTATTAACATTGAAGGTCCAGCATGAAGAAACCTCTGAAATGGAAAGGATAAGTACTAAGAAGCTTACCATCAATTCTGACAACCCATGTCTTGATATTGCAATGAGAAGGATGCTTGTACCGAAGTTGACTTGAGTCCTGAGGCCATGAGCGCTGAATGTGTTGATGTCAAAAAGGGCCCAGAGGGAATGAGTGATGAGGTTGGCAAGGAAAGTACAGTTGCATAGATGACCTATCATTACTATAGATGTTCAAACAGATCAATGTTACATTATTGAGTCTTGGGACTTCCTGCTTTGCAGAAGTCCAAACCCACTCCAAATACCACAGTCTTTCACCATACCCCAGACAACGGAAGGACTCCAAGGGTCCCAAGGCAGAGGCAACCTGCCTAACTAGCCACAATGACAGTCAGAAACTCTGTACTAAAGAAGTAGGGGAGGAAGTGGGTGTGGTGATGATGAGTGGAAACACCCCAACCCTATGGTACAGAAAAACACAAGAGAGGCAATGGAGGGTGAAAAAGGCTACTGCAATGCTGATCTACTTGAACTGCTACGATTACAGTAGGTCATCTACACAACTGAACTATGTTCAACATAGTCAGTCCTGCAGTACTGAGTCTTGAGATGATTCCCAAAGCTTTTTACTGGAGAGGGTGTAAATACTTTTTACCCTGGTACAGACCGCTGTACAGGATGGCACAGACAACCCCGTTTTTAGAACTAGAAGTGGCGTCAAGATGGTATTGCTTGGTGTAGGTGTGCATGGAGGACCTAGTGGCTGTTTCTAATAAGGTCAGAGTGGGAGATCCTTTCATAAATGCTGTGGTTGTGGGTTCTAGCCATGCCACGGAGTTAAAAAAAATACAGAATCAGTGAGTGTAATGTTATCAACAAAGCCAAGTAACAAGTAAAAAATAATGTTGGAAGATGTAGTCATCACACTCCAAAATACACATAATATTGTTTATTGAGTGCTTTCGTCCTATGGTAGGACTTCATCAGAAAGAAATAATACCACAAAGCCCTGTCCTTTTATATAGAACAGTCCTAATGTGAAAATTAAATCTGCTAATCACATTAATTTATTCAGTGAAAATTTACAGATCCATATCTATCAGTAGAGAAAAAAAAAGTAATGTTTTATGAAATAATGCACGTTTAAGTACAAACATATATATATATATATATATATATATATATATATATATATATATTTTTTTTTAACACTGTTATACATTCTAACACTTCATGGCGTCATCTGATTAAAACACAACCCAAGTGTTACAATTTCATGGCATTTAATTTTAATAAAGGTTGGATGGACAAAAAATACAAAAACATGGTAGAGCCAGCAAACAGTGGACAGAAATCCGTTTATTGATGGAGGATGGAGAAAAACAAACCAGTTTCAGCCGTTTGGCCTTTCTCAGTGTCTGTATTTGTTACAGAATGCCACAATATAAATATATAGTGGTCTAGCGCCACCTGCAGACCATAAACAAAATTACATCACATATATTCATTTAAGCCAGGGGAAAAAAGTGCACCCAATTTTATAATCCATCTCTTTTCCATTTTATTTACTATTGCATGCCAACCTGATTTTTTGCGTGTATTCCGTTGTATGATGTCAATCACAGTGAATCTGAACTTAGCCCGCGGATGTTTTATTGCATGTTTATTGTTAGAAAAATATGTATTAGTAATATGCATGCTTAGTGCATTCAAGGTTTAATACATTTATTCTGTTCACACTGCATGAATCTGCACAAGCAACTAGAGACATTCCAATCCTGTTATGTCATGAAAATATGCACAACTATGATCTGCTTATGCTTTGGAAATTAACATGGAAGCATTTGATTTCTGCTAATGTCATGAAAATAATAATAATAATAAGTGTTTCATTTCTACTAGTGTCATGAGACATAACAAAGAGTTATTGATTTTCTGCTTATGCTGTGAGAAAGTACACAGCTGTTGAAGCTATTGATAATGAAAACAAAGACTGCTTGAAAGTATAAACCGTAGTCAGCATTACTTCTACCTAAGCTAGAAAAGTACCTTGAAATGTAACATATATATATATATATTAGAACTGCACAACTGAAGAATAGAAAGTTTGTAGTGGGCTAAAAATAAGCCCCAAGGCCAGGTTGTTTTTCTCAAATGTTTTTTATAATCCAGTCATGTCAGCAGGAAATCCAAGTAACATTTTCTATGTAACACATAGTGATTTTTAAATCTGAACATGTCAGCAGGAAATCTAAGTAACATTTTCTGTAGAGTAATACAGAAAGCTGTGTCTAACTACATCAACCATAGAAAAGTAACATTTCATAGAATTGTATAAAAGCAGCATACTGCTTACTAGTAATTTAGACAAATCCTGTATCTGCATGTTTTGTCTCCTTGCTGCAAGTAATAAAGGGTGCCATACTTGAACCTTACGTGAATTGGTCTTGGAAGTTTTTTCCTTTGACAGATTGGTCCTTCAGACTGAAACCCTCACTTCACCTCGGATCAGATGGGCCAGGTGGTTGAAACCGTACGGGGAAGAAACCAAATAGGTTCTTCTTATTTGAAAAGCCCCCCGACTGAATTGTACAAAAGAGGCCAGCCACTTTCTGATCTGCGACTGAAGGATGGTTCTCCATGAATCAGGTGATCAATCACGTAGGCTCAAGTAAGGTGAATCTACTTTTTTCTGTTTTCTGTTTTAGATCAGGGACTAGATTTGTATTGTTTTTGTCAAGACTGTATTTTACAAGTCAGGGATAGAAAAGATTACTGTCTTGTCATAGATCAGGAGAAACAGAATAAGTAGGCAGTCATTCTGAAGAGACTATAACAAAATCCATGGTACCACGTTAAAAATAAGAGAAGTTACGTAATGATCAAAAGGGTAGAACATAATGGGTAATAATTGCACAAAAAGACACCAAAATCTGCCATTAACCGATGACGCAAAATATATCCAGTCACAGCGCGCCGACAATATTAAATACTATTCAAAATGGGTTAATGAATTTGACAGAAAATTAGAAAAATCCTCGCTTATCAAACTTGTCAAAGAGCTCAAAACCAATTCCAAAGGTCGGGTAAAAAAGCAACGCAGATTAGGAATTCCTCAGGCACACAGGTGGATTGAGGAAGTAAACCGTAGGGAACAAAAGAACAACAATTCAAAAACAATGTTTTTAGATAAGGAGGACAATAACTTAGTAATAGCATCGGCCCCTCCACCTCCCTTACCAGAATATGAAGCAAGTGAACAGGTTAGTCCACCCCCACGATATCCTGTTGTCACTGAAAATAGAGACATTGTAAAAGTAAAACCATTTATTAGAGATCCCATCGGAAACAGGTCTCGAACACGGGCAGGTAACTCAAATGAAGGCACTGAGTTATATCAAATGGTTAAGAATTCATGATCTATGAGTGAAAAAGAAATATGCCCACTTATAGAAGTACCTAATCCCCAGGCAGGACAAGATGGTCAGGACCCAACTATTTTAGTGTATAGACCTTGGACTCCGGAAGATATCCAGAAAGCCACTGAGGGAATTCCCTATCCAAAAGTTAATTTTAGAAAGTTCTCAGAAGATTTACAAGGAATGAGGCTGAGTTATAACTTAAACGGAGAAGAGGTAGAAAAAGTAGTTAGACAAATTGTGGGACCAGATTGGCACATGATTAGTGGCAACTGGAATCCCCGTGATGCTGCACACAGACCCCTACAACATAGCAGCGCAGAATTAGACAACAGAGTAAAAGGTCTTACAGACCGCATCTCTGAAAAATGGAGGCCTAGGGCAGACTGGACTTGCATTAATCAATGCATCCAACAAGAAGGTGAAACTATTGACCGGTATTATGCCAGATTATTAGAATGTTTTAATAACTACTGTGGAATGCAGGTTCCTGAAGATCAAACCCAAGATTCCCCATATGAATAGCAGTTAAAAAATGCATTCTTAAAAGGCAGTATTGCACCCATAAGCAGTTTTATTACAAAACACATGGTAGACCATCATACAAGCAGGTTACAGTCATTACTTTAATATGCTAGGCATGCCGAAAGGCATTTTAATAGCAAAAAGAAAAAGAAAGCTCAAGTATTTTCTGTAGAAGATGGAGCAGAAGTTTATGTAGTACAGTCCGGGAAAAAGGGCAAGAAAAATGCACAGGGAAACAAACAATCTGATCAGCGATCAGAGGACTTTGAAGGGCGAAAGAAAAGGGGTGAATGTTTCAAATGTGGTAAAAAAGGACATTTGGCAAGGGATTGCAAGAAAAACAAGAAGGCAACCACGGAAGACAAGGAGGGTGAGGACTGACTATATGGTAGTCAGGAATCACTAGAAGGGGATAGCAGAGAAGGGACAAAAGAAAATGTGATAGAGGGAGTAGAGGATGTGGCAGAAGAGATAGAGGAAGTGCAAGAAGTTAGTGATAGTGAAGAAAATGAAATATTAGACCTAGCTTTATTGAGCCTGGAGCTCTATTTAGCAGACACAAAACCAGAAGTTACACTCTTGGTAGAAGGGAGGGAAGTCAAATTCTTGTGTGACTCAGGGGCATCACGAACCCTGATACATCCCTCCAAACCGCCAGAAAACACAGAGTCACCTGATTACATACTGGTAAAAGCAGCTAATGGACAGCTGTATCGGGAGCCCCTTTCCCGTAATATTGCAATAACTGATCCTGTTTCAGGATTGACTCAGAAAAGCAAAATTGTTGTTTCTGCAAAATGCCCAGTAAACCTCTTGGGCAGAGACCTCATGCAGCTATTTGGTATAGCAGTAGTCCCAGCCATGCAGGGTATGGAAGCACAGCGACAAATTGACACCTTTGCAGTGCAATCGGAGGGTGAAATGTTTTATTGGTACAGCCAGGACTTGGTACGACTGGTCCAGGGACTGTGACCGAAGAGTTAATGAATGTAGCCATCAGCAAGTTCTCCTCCCTTGATACTGATAAGCAACATTTGTTGCACTGTACCCTGTATCTCCTCTTCAAATTAATACATATCTATATTTATTTTCTTTTCAATTCTGCAATAGAGTATTCTTGCTTGGTATTCATTATTTTGTTCTATGTTAAGCCTCATTTTGTACTCTGATCTTTAGGTAACTTGCAGTTGGTTATGTTACGTTTCTTAAATACTATTATATATTCTTTATTTCTGCATTGTTTTATACTTTTTGTATAAGTTTAACTTGTTTTAGTAGTTTATAGCGGAGCTTTTCTCCCCGGGCCTCCACTGAAAATGGACATATATCCAGTTGGACTAGCCCGGTTAACAAATGTAAAATAAATAATAAATAAATTGTAACACACCAGGACCTGATAAGGAATATGAGCAAGAATTGTTTAAAAATCATGCAAACAGATTGATATTACATAATCTGTACTGGGACACAGAAGGGAAGAGTGTAGCCAGCTGTTCATTGCCCAAGGAGTTCTTTACACTTTATAAAGCTAATCGATTACCACATGTTAGCTTAACCAAGAACAAAAACATAGAATGGGCAAACCTAGGAGAAAAAGTCACGAGATGGGAGAAACAGACAGAATTAGAATTGTCAGAGCAGGGAATACAAATACAGAAGTGGAATTGGATAACTCAGACCCACCCAGCCATACACTTGCAGTCTAGCAAGGACAGCTGATTAGCACTCCTATTAAAGGAGGAAGAGAATGCCTTACAGAATATACCAGAAACTCTCTGGTCAACAGGAAAGTCAGATGTAGGACTTATTCGTACAGCAGGACCAGTTACTATCACACCAAAGTCAGCATTTAGACCACAAAAAAGACAGTATCCCTTAAGAAAAGATGCAGAGGCAGGAATCAAACCTATCATAGCAGCTTTACTTAAGGAAGGGGTGCTGGTGGAATCTCCCGATTCACCATGTAACACACCCTTATTTCCTGTTAAAAAAGCAAATGGAGAATGGCGTATGGTCTAAGATTTACAAGCTGTAAATGACACAGTAATACCAAGGGCACCCACAGTGCCAGACCCACACACCCTGTTGAACGATTTAAAACCTCAACAGAAGTATTTTTCTGTGGTAGACATCAACAATGTGTTCTTTTCGATACCGATACACCCTGACAGCCAGTATTGGTTTGCATTCACATTTCAGGGGAAAAGGTATACATACACGTGACTACCACAGGGATATTGTGAAAGTCCAACAATATTCTCACAGGAGATGGCAAGCAACTTTGCGGGATTTACCCCACCAAGAGGCAGTCAGATTTTACTTTATGTTGATGACATTCTGCTGGCGGCCCCCACCCAGCAAGATTGTAAAGAAGATACCATAGCGCTATTACGATTTTTAGCCGCTGAAGGACATAAGGTAAACAAAAATAAACTGCAGCTTTGGAAAAAACAAGTCAAATACCTAGGATATGTAATATCTAAGGAAGGTAGAACATTAGATGAGGACAGAAAAGTAGCAATTTTGCAAGCACCAAAACCCACTACCAAGAAGGAAATGATGTCCTTCTTGGGTACAACTAATTTTTGCCGGAGTTGGATTCCAAACTATGCCTTGCAATCTGCACCTCTGACTGACCTGATATATAAAAAGCCTATGGCAGCACAGGATTTGTTACAATGGACACCAGAGGCAGAATCTGCTTTCTGAAAACTGAAACAGTTAATAGCGTCCTCATTAGTTCTAGGATTACCAAACTACCATAAACGTTTTTTCCAAACTGTAGATTGTAAGCAAGGTTATATGAAATCAGTATTAACACAAAAGCATAGGGACAAGCAACACCCCATTGCTTACTATTCATCACAACTAGATCCAGTGGCACGGTCCTTACCCCACTGTGTACAAGCAGTAGTTGCAGCTGCAATGGCAGTACAGGCTTCGGCCTCAGTAGTTTTATTCCACCCTCTCACTTTGAGAGTGCCTCATGCAGTCGCGATTATTTTACTGCAAGAGAAAGTAGCATATCTTTCCCTGCTAGGAATCTTTCCTGTATGACTATATTGTTGAGCCAACCTCACATGACAATTGAACGATGCACGACTTTGAACTCTTCTACCTTGCTCCCAACCCCTGCAGATGGCACACCACACCGCTGCCTGCAGGTAATTGAGCAAAAGACACTACCTAGAAAAGATCTCATGGATGTCCCCTTGGATGATGCCAAGGTGACATACTATGTGGATGGTTCGTGCAAACGGGGTCCTGCAGGACAGAACCTAGTAGGATATGCAGTAGTTTCTGACACTGAGATTATAGAAGCAAAACCTTTACCACACAACTTATCTGCACAGGCAGCAGAATTGATTGCCTTGACATGGGCATGTACCTTAGCAAAGGGTAAATGTGTAAACATTTTTACTGACAGCCAGTACGCTTTTTCTACTGTACATGTTTTTGCACAACAGTGGAAAAACCGAGGAATGATAACATCTACTGGCAAACCTATCAATCATGCACAGTTAATTTTAGATCTTTTAGAATCTATTCAGTTACCTCAGAAAGTAGCCATTTGTAAATGCACAGCTCACACCAAGCAACAAGATAGGATTTCAAAAGGTAATGCAAGAGCTGATACAGCTGCAAAACAAGCAGCTTCAGAAGTATTTCTTTTAAATGAGGAACTACAACCCTCTGAGATTTTAGACTTAGAAATGTTAAAGACAATGCAGACACTCACTACGCAAGCTGAAAAACAAAGATGGGTAAAACGAGGAGCAATCCTCGAAAAGGGGCTGTACATCTCTAAAGAAGGGAAACCGATACTACCATCTAATTTGTTTAGATATGCAGCTTTGTTGAGCCATGGGCAGTGCCATGTCTCAACAGGGGGATGGTACAGCTGGTGAACCACATGTTCACAATGTACGGATTTACAAACTACTCGAAAAAAATTTTGTTTGATGTGCCAAATTTGTAAAAAACATCATGCACAAGGGGCATTAAAGCCCAAGCAAGGGAGTTTCCCCTACAACACCATATCCGTTTCACACTATCTGTATGGATTTCATAGAATTGAACAAATGTGAAAATAAGAAGTATTGTCTTGTCATTGTAGATATGTTTTCCAGATGGGTGGAAGCCTTTCCAACCAAAAATCCAGATGCAGTCATGGTGGCAAAAGTTCTTGTCAAAGAAATTATCCCTAGATTCGGCATTCCGGAAAGGATCTACAGTGACAATGGTACACACTTTGTAAACCAAACCATACAGCAGTTAAGTAAGCACTTTGGTATTTCTTTAAAAAATCATTGTGCATACCATCCACAATCTGCAGGCCTAGTTGAGAGGCATAATGGAATATTAAAGAATAAATTAAGAAAATTAGTAGCTGAGACAGGAAAGAACTGGGTGTATTGTTTGCCCCTGGCACTGTTGAACATGAGAAATGTTCCGACTGCAAAAGGATTGACTCCTTTTGAAAAACTGTTTGGATGGGCTTATTATACACCCCAGTGGAAACTTCTCATGCCCACAGACCAGGAAGATGACTATACACTAGCTGAATATATGAGAAATTTGTTGAATTCTAAACATCTGTTGCAGTCAAATTCTGTTTCAGATAAAGAACAAACCGAAACATCGGAAGTGGCAGTGATCCCAAGGGACTGGGTTTGGGTGAAAAATATTAAGAAGAAAAACTGGACATCACCAAGGTGGGAAGGTCCATACCAGGTGCTTCTTTCAACACCCACTGCAGTCAAACTCGCAGAGCAAGCTTCATGGATCCACCTGATGCACTGCAAACTAGTTAAGAACTTTGAACTGGACAAAAATCTTACCTCTCCATCGGGGCCCTCAGCACAAAGTCTGGCTACAAAGGGGGGTCAGATCAATAGGACTGATCCTTCTCAACCCCAGTGAAGAAACCATCTGTGCTGAAGTTCCTATTAGGGCAGAGAGTAAGATCACATGTCAAAAGCAAAAATGATAGAATCCAGAAAAATCAAAATAAAACTACTCGGAAGAGTCGGAGAAAACAGGAATGCAGAACCATTTCCTCAGAAGTATTGCATAATCATCCTGTTAACTGTACTAGTGACAATAATCTTTTTGTTGTGGCCATTCCTTTTCCCAGCTACACAAACTGAACTGAATAAACGTGGAGAGTTGCACGTAGAGTGGCACCCAAACTTCAACACTTACCAGGCAATCAAATATGTGTATGCTGAGACCTTCAGTGTTTCAAATTGCTGGATTTGCACAGCTTTGCCAACAGCATACGGGGGGTTATTATTAATTTCAGTTCCCCTAGGAGCCAATAAGACCTGGGAAAATTTAGTCTATGATACATCAGATGTTACATCACAAGATACAGTAGCACTGCACTTGTCTGTTCGACAGAAGGGGACTGTGTGTTTTTACAAAAATGATACAGTTCAGGTGGATTGGAGCAATTGCAATGTGACTGTTCCCTATAGATGCTACAATAAAACTGATAACACAGGTTTCTATTGCAACACAAGCTATGATTCATTTTTTGAACTGATGCATAGGACAACTGATGAAGTAAGACATAATACTGACCTCTATAAACAACTGATTATAGTTGACAAAAAAATGTTTCATCCAGAACCAGGACATAGTAAAGTTACTACCAAAGTAGAAGACTGTTATTATGTATGTGGTGGTAGGAAAGCATACAAGTGGTTACCTGAGAATTGGTCCAGCAGTTATTTGGGGTACCTGGTTCCGGCCATATGACACACAGCAGTTTTGCCTCAGGGGAAAATTTGAAATGTTCAACGAGAAACAGTAGGGCAAATCAATGCGGGCTGGAAAAACCATCATGCTGTGGGCCTAGCAAAAAATGGACTGTCGCATATGGACTTGGGTGATACCATCATCTTGTGGGCAGGTGTATTGCCAGCATATGGAGCAAAAAAATCGATCTGGGAACTGAGAAATCTGTCTAAACTTCTCGAAATAATGAGCAATGCAAACTTTTCTGCTCTAGAATTGGTGACTGATGAACTGACTGCCATGAGAACTGTAGTGCTTCAAAACCGCATGGCTCTCGACTTCACCCTAGCGGCGAGAGGAGGTACTTGCGCTTTAATCCATGAGGAGTGCTGTTCATATATTCCTGACCACAAACACGAGATAGACAATCACCTTGAGGTAATTCAGCAAGTGTCGGCTATGACCAAACCAAGACCAAATCCATTGATGTACTTTTTCCAGAGATTGTTTGGGGGGTGGGGCAGTATCCTGATGAACATCCTGATTGCCATCTGTGTAGGAATGATCCTACTGGTGGTATGTGTTTGCTGCTGCATCCCCTGCATGAAAAGACTGATTAAAGACTTTATAGACATGTCAGTTTCAGAAACCTTATACCAAGGTGCTGAACTTGGAAGAATTGTTGAAAAATTGAAAATGCTTTCATAAGTTTAAACTGAATGACTCTCTTAACTGCAAATCCTGAGTAGGAAGAGGTTAGGGGAAGAAAAACTGTTTATGCTTATTTTGAAAGTAGAATAAAAGTATTAAAAGGGGGGGAAATGTTAGAAAAATATGTATTAGTAATATGCATGCTTAGTGCATTTGAGGTTTAATACATTTATTCTGTTCACGCTGCATGAATCTGCACAAGCTACTAGAGACATTCCAATCCTGTTATGTCATGAAAAATATGCGCAGCTATGATCTGCTTATGCTTTGGAAATTAACAGGAAAGCATTTGATTTCTGCTAATGTCATGAAAATAATAATAATGGGTTTAATTTCTACTATTGTCATGAGACTTAACAAAGAGTTATTGATTTTCTGCTTATGCCGTGAGAAAGTACACAGCTGCTGAAGCTATTGATAATGAAAACAAAGACTGCTTAAAAGTATAAACCGTAGTCAGCATTACTTGTACCTAAGCTAGAAATGTACCTTGAAATGTAACATATATATATTAGAACTGCACAATTGAAGAATAGAAAGTTTGTAGTGGGCTAAAAATAAGCCCCAAGGCCAGGTTGTTTTTCTCAAATGTTTTTTATAATCCAGTCATGTCAGCAGGAAATCCAAGTAACATTTTCTATGTAACACATAGTGAGTTTTAAATCTGAACATGTCAGCAGGAAATCTAAGTAACATTTTCTGTGGAGTAATACAGAAAGCTATGTCTAACTACGTCAACCATAGAAAAGTAACATTTCATAGAACTGTATAAAAGTAGCATACTGCTTACTAGTAATTTAGACAAATCCTGTATCTGCATGTTTTGTCTCCTTGCTGCAAGTAATAAAGGGTGCCATACTTGAACCTTACGTGAATTGGTCTTTGAAGTTTTTTTCCTTTGACATTTATAAAGTGCATTGGTTGGTTTACCAGTCCTAATGTCACTGAGATGTTCTGAAATCCTAAATTTTACACAGCGGGAAGTTTGTCCCACATAAAAGGCTGAACAGTTGCAGGATGCCAAATAAATCACCCAATCTGATTGACAATTTGCAAAGAATTTGATCAAAAAAACTTCACCAGTGTTCCTGCTTGTGAATTCCTTGGTTTTACACATATTAATGCAGTGTGTGCAATGACCACATGGGAAGCATCCCAATAATGGACCCCCTTCTAAAGTAATTTGTTTAGATAAATTCTCATTTCTGCTGAAATGTTTGTAATGATTAAAAAAGGATCCCATGTTCCGACCCCGTCTGTAAGAAAAGTGACATTTGTCATCCAGTATGGCCCTAAGTTTATTATCTGCTAACAGTATGTTCCAATGCCTCTGCACGCCGTTGATGAGAGTACCTGTATTTCTCCCATATGTGGTGACCAATCTAATTTGGGAATTAGACATCTGTTTGTTCTCCCTATATTGTAACAAGTTCTCCCTATTTGTGTTGGTAGCAAATTGTCTACCCTGAGCAATGTCATTGTGACGGATCCACACAGTCTACCAGTTTTTGCTATGCCTCGAGCCACATATCACTGTGTATATTTAATTATTGCTAGATTGATTATTGCTATATATTGATATGCCACTACCTCACTATATGCTGCTAATATTGTAACAATATGCTTAAGAGCAGACCTTGCTCACTGATTACTGGTATTACTGATTTTTTGTTAACCTATAAGTTGTTTATCAGCTTAAAAGATGTTTACCAGAATATGGGGATTCCAAAGAGGAACTATATCACAACTTTGTGAGCTAACTGTTCTTTGAAAAAGGGAAGTAAGGCACAAGACCAGACATTATGAGACTTGTTTACAACTTAGGAAATTATCTGTAATTTTCTAAAATATTCCATCAACTCATGATGAGCTTGTAATGTCATATTTTTCTACAATATTCCATCAACTCATGATGAGCTTGTGATCAATGACCCTGTTGTTTGTTCAAGACTATAAATGCTCAAAGGCTAAAATGGAAATCATCATCCGGATTTGATCACAGCACCAGCCTGAACTGAGCTTAGAGACATTTTGCCAATGTCGGCCTTGCCTTGACTGAACAGATAGCTGCACTGGAAAGGATTGAAGTCTCCCTATCAGTGGCAAAGATGATTTTGTTTATGCATATGCTTGTAAGTACATGATCTATTCGTTTTTCTGTTTATTTAGTATTAGTTTTGCTGTTTATTTAGTAAGTTTTTGTTTAATAAATTGTTAAGTTTGAGCCTTGCTGTTTTGTGTTATTTCTAATCCTTTATTAACCTCAGATCTTAAAGTAACAGACTAGTTCACTTGGCATAGTCGGCAGGATCTGAGGTTTGCAGTGGAAATGTCACAACAACCACCAATGTTTTTTCCTTTAAAACATATAGGCATAGGTAAGAAGGATGCTGTGTCAGGCACCCCAAATAAGTTGGGCATTAATACTATGTTGCCAGCATTATTTGGGAAGTGGGATCCTCTTGCTAAGATATTAAGTCAAGTTTCACCCCCCTCCTTCCCCAAAACCTTTGCAAGAAAGACCTAAGGCAGACCCTGATAGTCTAGCTAGAGCTTTATCGGAGCTAAAATCAGATGATAAGGGGAAAAAGGTAAAGGAAGGGGTGGGAGCAGCCAGATGGCTGTTCTTTGAGGCATTTCAGGAATTAGACAGAGATGTAGAGAAACTAAAAGAAAACACTTTAGAGTTAGAAGAGCAATGTAAAGAACACATGCATACACACAGATTGGACAGAGATGCCTTGGAGAAGGCAAATACGGCACTTGTTAAAGTAGGAGAGGAAGCTGAACACTGGAAATCTAATTCAGTGACTCTAGCTACTCGAATAATTCAACAGCGTAGACAACAAAATGGGAGAAAACTATGCCATCTGCCCTCAAGGCCTCGGGTTCATGCTTTGCTGTGTAAGGCAGAGTTTGATCCCGAGAAGTGGGAAGGTGATCTCCCCTTAACTGATGAGGGTGATAGTGATTTTGAAATAGTAAATTCCCCATCAGTGGAGGCATGCCCAGTTATTGAGAAAAAGGGACAGTATACTGGGGGGGGGGGGGCAGCACCACAACAGTGGGTTCAGGTGCGGAGTTATACTCAAGCTGAATTACTGAATATAATCCAAATCTATAAGCAAAAGCCAGGGGAAACTGTTTTAGCATGGTTTCTTCGGGTTTGGGACACAGGGGGAGAAGTGGTGTCTCCAAATGCTGAAGAGATGCACCAATGTGCATGTTTGGTGTTCCACCCACGTTTAAAGCAAACAGTAAACAATGCGAACCATGATGATCCCCAGGTGAATACAGTGGTGGTGTGGTTAGCCTTGGCTTTCTGAGCTACTTGGCCTGATGCCACAGCAGTAGCTGATAAACATAAGCCTTGGAAAACGATAGCAGAGGCAATACAGCAGTTAAGAGAAATGGCTATGTTGGCTACCATTTATTCATTGGAATTAAGGAATGGAACATTAGTGCTTCTGAAAGGACCAGATGCACAAATTATGACCAGCAATATGAGGAGTAAATTGATCAAAAATGCACCACAGTGGTGGAAAGGGCAGCTGATGGCTGCCCTGGCAGGCTGTGTAGGTCAGCAGATATGGGATGTAATAGCCACTCTAAATCAAATGGCAGAACTAGTGGAAGAAAAAGAACAGAGAAGAGCTAGAAAGGCAAATGTAGAGAAATCAAAAGATAAATCTGGTGAAAAAGTTACAAGAAAGCAAATGTTTCTGGATCTATTAAGGTGGGGGGGTAGAAGTTGCGGAAATAGATGGGATAGCTACTGAGGAATTATATAAAAAGTGGAAGCAAAAACAAAAAGAAAAAGGTTCAAGCTCTGAGAATAAAAAGCAAACCCCTACAAAAAGTCCAACCAGAAGTACCACTGAAGGGAAGGTAGGGTGGAATCAATTATATCCTGACATCCCTACTGATGAGGAGCTAGCACAGTGGCAAAACAGGGAATTTAATGATGAGAGAGATTGGGGAGGAAAGGAATGGAGAACCCCGGTTGAAAAAACAGAGACAAATTGACTAGTAGGCGGGTCCCCAGTAGCTAGGGTTACAGTAAGAGCAATTACACCTGGGGACCGACGCCCTTACGTACCCCTTACCACTTTTTGGAGGGGAGGGCCACAACATATGATGGCTCTGGTAGACACAGGATCAGAAGTAACCATTTTTGCAGGCAACCCCCGTAAATTTCATGGACAATATGTAGAGATTGATGGTTATGGAGGGGCAAAAACACTAGGTACCAAAACCAAGGTTAAGATAGCTTTTGGGGATGGTATTCCTATTTTCATTGAAGCAGTAATAGCTCCAGTACCTGAGCACATTTTAGGAATAGATGTGTTGAAGGTTAGAACCTTAGAAACCACTGTAGGGCCATTTAGGTTTGGAGTGCGGCATTGTTCAGTCAACGCAGTTAAGGCTGTAGTTCAAGGCAATGCTAAGTGGGAACCGCTTTATATTCCCACACCTAAAACAATAGTGAACATCAAACAATATCGTATCCCAGGAGGGCACGCTGAGATCACTGAGACGATCCAAGAACTGCTTCAGGTTGGCATACTTGAGCCAACAGTGAGTCCATTCAACAGTCCAGTATGGCCAGTAAAGAAACCTGATGGATCATGGCAGATGACTGTAGATTATCGGGGTCTGAACAAGGTGGTCCCACCCTTAGCAGCAGCTGCTCCAGACATTGTTACGATCGTGGAAAGATTGTCTTCATCTGCTGGACCATATCATGCAGTTTTGGACTTGGCAAATGCCTTCTTCTCCATTCTGATAGCACAAGAAAGCAGAGCCCAATTTGCTTTTACCTGAGAGGGGATGCAGTATACCTTCCAAGTGTTACCTCAGGGATATCTGCACAGCCCTACCCTGTGTCATGGACTAGTGGCTAGAGACCTAGCCAAGTTACAGCTGGACAAAGTGACCATTTTCCATTACATTGATGACTGGAGAAAAATCTGATGTGGATATCGCACTAAAAACTGTAATTCAGCACCTTCAGAACAGAGGATGGGCTATAAATGAGAATAAAACACAACAAGGGACATCAGTAAAATTCCTTGGTATGATTTGGAATGGAGCGAAAAGGGAAATTCCTGCAGCAGCACTAGAGAGTATTCAGAAAATTGCAGCCCCAAAAACGAAACAGCAGGCACAGGCCTTCTTGGGAGCAATGGGCTTTTGGAGAGCATTTGTACCTCACCTCAGACTGATTTTGCGACCCATTCACTATGTAACAACAAAAAAATGTGACTTTCAGTGGGGTCCCAAGCAACAAACGGCTTTCGAAGAAGCAAAAAAGGCCCTACAGCAGAGTGTGGGGCTGGGCCCAGTTGATCCACAGTAACCTTTCATCCTTGAAGTAACAGTTGCCAATAATGCTATGTCTTGGGGGCTGTGGCAGAAGGATGACACTGGGAAAAAGAGACCCTTGGGATTTTGGTCCAAATCCCTGACTGAAGCACAGGTGAGATATAGCCCCCTTGAGCAACATGTGCTAGCAGTGTACACAGCATTGATTCATGTGGAAGGAATAACTAAACAACAAACAGTGACACTTAAGATAGACTACCCAATCCAGGGGTGGTTACGAGATAATAATTTGATGAAAACTCTGATAGCACAATCTTTGACTGTACAGAAGTGGAAGTGGTATTTACAGGAAAGGGCCAACATCGTGCCTGGAGTATCTCAAGTACAACAACAGTTGGCTGGACTGGTAATTCTGGATGATGCTGATGTGATAGAACAACAGCGACATGAGCTTCCAAAATCCCCAATCACTGAAGCATTACCATTTGATAATTTAGATGCAGAAAAACAGAAACATGCATGGTTTACTGATGGTTCTGACAAAATTGGATCAAATGGTAGGACCTGGACTGCGGTGGCTTATTGCCCACGAACAGAAACTTTTAGTTATGTACTCACCATAACTTCAGATGTTTGGGATCCATCTCGCCTACATTCTGACTGATGGGTTCGGAGCCGATCCCTCGGCTCCGACTCGGCACGCTTATGCCAAAGAGCGAAGTCTCTTATTGGCTGAGCTTACTATATCCCAGGATGCACCACTACCAATCCCCCAGATCTAGTTTGTCCGCATACATGCACGCACTGCTTATATAACATCGACAGATGATACAAGATAAAAATAGTAGAACTCAAACCGTTCCATCTCTTCTGATCTCCAAGGCAGGGGAAGGAGGGTGGGTATTAGAATGAAGAGATGGATCCCAAACATCTGAAGTTATGGTGAGTACATAACTAAAAGATGTTATGTGATCCTATCTCGCCTACATTCTGACTGATGGGACAGCGTCCCTAGCACCTGAATCCTGGGTGGCTCACTGGAAAACACTCCTGAGTACCGTGGAACCAAATGATGCTCGCCCTTTAGATGCCACATCCAATTTATAGTGGGAAATGAAAGTGTGCGGGTTGGACCAAGTAGCCGCAGCACAAATCTCAGAAATAGCGAGCTTGGAATGAAACGCAATAGAGGTAGCCATAGCTCTGGTAGAGTGAGCTTTGATAGATGTTGTAAGTTGCTTATTTGAAGAGGAATAAGCCTGAGTTATGCAATCTCTAATCCATTTGGAAATAGTAGCTTTAGTGATGGTTTTACCCAATTTATTATCTGAAAAGGACACAAACAATTGGTCTGCTTTTTGAATTTGTTGAGTCCTGTCTAGATAGAAGCGCAATTGCCTGTGAACATCCAATTTATGCAAGGTGTATTCCGCTTCATTTGAAAATTTTGGAAAGAAAACTGGTAGCTCTAGAGATTGTTGGAGACAGAGACTAGAACAAACTTTTGGAACAAAAGATGGATTAGGCCTAAGTGATACTCTATCCTTGTGAAAAATCAAGTATGGAGGTTTGATAGATAGGGCTTGAAGTTCTGAAACTCTTCTTGCAGAGGTAATTGCAACTAAGAAGGCAGTTTTCCAAGACAGATATTTCAACTCACATGTAGCAGCCGGTTCAAAAGGGGAAGATGTTAAGGCACGAAGTACCAAATCAAGATCCCACGGAGGCGCAGGATGAAAAACTGGGGGTCTTAAAAGCACAGCACCTTTCATGAAAGTTTTACATAATCTGCTGCTCATCAACGGTGGGTCTATGGATTCGTGAAATTTGGAGATAGCTGCTAGTTGGACTTTAATAGTAGAGACTGAAGATCCTTGATTAAACAAGGATGTTAAAAATTTCAAGACCTCTGGTATCGGGGCAGTAACAGGGTCTAAGCCTCTGAGTTGAGCCCAGATAGCAAACCTCTTCCACTTACTGAGATACAATTTCTTAGTGGTGGGTTTGTGGGCTGAAGATAAAATGTGAATAACTTCCGGGTCTAAGGTGTGATTTCTGACTAAGGTCGGAAGTGGAGGAGCCAAGCTGTTAATTTCAAAGTGTGAAGGGACTGGTGCTGTCGTCCCGACTGATGAATCAGCAGGTCCGGAGTTAGATCAAAAAACCAAGGACCGTCCAGAGCATATTTCTTTAGGTAGGGGAACCATACCTGACGAGGCCAGTACGGAGCAATTAGAATCATTGTGGACCCCAATTGGGAAGCTTTCTGGATGACTTTGGGGAGGAGTGGAACTGGAGGAAAAGCATAAAGTAGTCCTGTTGGCCAAGGTTGGACTAGAGCATCCGTAGCTGCCTCCCCCTGACGCGGAGTCAAGGAAAAGAACCTTTTGCACTTTGTGTTTTGTGGTGTTGCAAACAGGTCGCAGCACGGGGTCCCCCATCTTTTGAAAATCTGAGCTGCTACTGTTTCGTTCAGGGACCACTCGTGAGGAGAGAGAATCGTCCTGCTTAATCTGTCTGCCAATACATTGGATTTTCCTGGAATGTGGGTCGCTACCAGGAAGCGGTTGGTAGCTACTGCCCATTCCCACACCCTCATGGCCTCTCTGCAAAGGGGGTAAGATCTGGTCCCTCCTTGTTTGTTTAGATACCAGACCACCGACATGTTGTCTGTGTGGATAGCGATAATGCCTTGAGGGAGAAACTTGTGGAGGGCTTGTAGGGACAGAAGTACAGCCCTCATTTCCAATACATTGATATGGAGAAAAGTTTCGTCTGGAAGCCAAGAACCCTGAACTAACCTGCCGAGACAATGCCCCCCCCCCCACCCCGGCTGGGAGGCATCCGTTGTCAAGGTGGCCACCGGAGGGGGTATAACAAAAGGTCTTCCCTGATTCAGATTGGATGGCTGAAGCCACCAGCGGAGGTGCCGTTTGCACGTTTCTGTAATCAGTATGAGATGATTGAGGGGGAGATCCTGGAAAGACCATTGTGTCGATAACAGCCACTGAAGAATCCTCATGTGCAATCTTGCCAGCGGAACTAGGAGAACCGTGGCAGACATTGAACCTAAAAGTTGCAGGACCAACCTGGCTGGGGCTTTGGATCTTGGAAGCAGGGCTCGGACTTGACCTTGTAATGCTTGAATCCTTTCGGTAGGAAGGAAGATGCGCATCAATTTTGAGTCTATCTCTGCTCCTATGAATCTTATGCGCTGAGAGGGCAGCAAGACAGACTTTGACCAATTGAATGTAATTCCCAGGGAAGCACCCAGGGAGATGGTGGCTTGTAGGTTGTCTAGTAGTAGATGCCTGGTGCTGGCAGTCAGGAGCCAGTCGTCCAGATAGGGAAACACTTGGAATCCGAGACTCCTCAGGTGAGCAGTCACTACTGCCAAACACTTGGTGAACACCCTGGGGGCTGTGGTGAGACCAAAGGGCAGTGCACAAAATTGGAAATGACTGTCTCCCAGGCTGAAGCGCAGATACCTCCTGGACGCCTGATGTATCGGTATGTGATAATAGGCGTCCTTGAGATCTATGGAGCACATCCAAACATCCTTCTCCAACAATGGGAGAATGGATTGTAAAGTGACCATTCGGAATTTGGACTTCATGACGGACTGGTTTAGTTTGCTGAGATCCAATATGGGTCTCAGGTCCCCTGTCTTTTTTGGCACTAAAAAGAACCTTGAGTAATTTCCGGATCCGATCTGGTCTGTGGGGACTGGTTGGATGACTCCTTTTTCTAGCAGCTTTGAAGCTTCAGCGGCTGCAATTTCCCTTTGACTGGGTGGTGGGTCCGGGATTTTTTGGACGGTGGGGGTGAGTGTGTGAAGGGAATGGTGTAACCTCCGGCAATAATCCGAAGCACCCATCTGTCCTGAGTAATAGACTCCCAGGCTTTTAGGTGCTTGGCAAAAACGGCACCCGACTGGCTCCGGAGCAGCACAGCCGGGCAATCCCTCATGAAGTGTGGGAGGCTGAAGAGCCACGAAAGGACTCGCGGTCTCCAGTGTTGTGGGGCCCTCTGCCGCCTCTGGGACGGCGTCTCCCAGAAAAATTTCCCCGTCCTCTGCCTCTGGAAGGGGAATCTTCCTGCTGTTGAGGAAAGAACTTCTGTGATTTGCGGAACCACATCTTCCCTCCTCTTTTAGCCTTGGGATAAGGCCGAAAGGGAGTGGAATAACGTGCTCCTACGGCAGATAAAGTTTTCCCTCTTGCTCACAGCGGGTAAGAGTGTCTTTTACCTTGGGTCCAAACAAAGAGGACCCATCAAAGGGAGCGTCAGTGAAGGAAGACTTGAA
Source organism: Protopterus annectens (assembly GCF_019279795.1). Taxonomy (NCBI): domain Eukaryota; kingdom Metazoa; phylum Chordata; order Ceratodontiformes; family Protopteridae; genus Protopterus; species Protopterus annectens. The sequence continues at coordinate 514,173,350 of NC_056731.1, forward strand.
GGCCTCCGCGAAATGACACAAACGGAGCCAGGCTTGTCTCCGTAGAGCCACGCCTGTGCCTGCCGCTCTGCCGCCCCTTCGGCCGCATATGAAATGAGCCTCATGGACGAGTTAGAAATCGAGGTAAGGATAGCCAACTGAGAGCTAACCGACTGGGCTAGCTGCTCAGGTAGGTTACCTGAGAGGGAGTCTGACAGCTCCTTGATCAGATCCCTCTGTAGTCTGGTGAAATGTGCCAAATAATTCAGGGACCTTAGAGTAAAGGCCGCTGAAGTCAGGGTGCGCTTCCCGTACCGGTCCATGCTCCTAGACTCCTTATTAGGAGGATGGACGGACGTTGAAGCCTCTGCCACGTCCTGCTGTGTAGCAGATGCCACCACCATGGCATCTACAGCCACGCCTTTCATCAAGAACTCCTTCTCAGGTGGGGCAGACAAAAATTTGTTAGGGCGAGAAGGCACGGGTTCCACAGTATCTGGATGTTCCCACGTCCTCCGACAAACCAAATCCAGGAGCTCGTCGAAGGGCGGAGACACCCAGGAGGCGGAGGGCTGAGCCCCAAAGGCCTTGAGAAGCACTGACTCATCAGCGGAGGGGGGTTTGGAAATCCAACCGCCTCGTTGCTTAAGGATCTCTAGAATGTCTGCAAATAAGACATCATCCGAGGACGACTTTGGGGACCCCTCCGCATCATCAAGATCAGTGTCCGATGTAAGAGACTCGGGGGAGTCCTCGTGCTTCCTCTTGCACGCTCTCTTCCTTGGGGGCTCCTCTGAAGACAACTCGAAGAACCCTCAGGAGGAGGGAACCCCAGTGGGGTAACCTCAGGCCCGGGCTCCGCTGCCTAGAGACAGGGGAACTGCCAAAGACCCAGTCTCCATGCCCAGGGAAGGTGCCGGTAAAGCCGTAGAGATGGCCGAAGACTTGGCCAAGGCACTCCTCATAGCTCTGAAAGCCGGACCCCAGAATCCTGGGAGTGTCCGGTCCCGAGCCATGATAGCAGACGGAAGTCCCGCAGCCGAAGCACCGAGAGGGAGGCTCGGAACCGACAGCATTGGTCCCGAAACGTCACCCCCGGGTCCAGCCGAAGAAGTCCGCGTGCTAAACTCAGACCCGAAGGCCGGGGTTGGAGTAAGGGTCGGAGCCGACCCTAGGATCTCTACTGGCTCCATAAGCACCTGCTCCGCGGAGCCGAAGCGGTCGGAGGAGGAATGGCAATGGAGTGGGCTATCGGCTCCGAAACCAATTGGGTCGGAGCCGAAACAAATTTTTGAAAGATTGGGGACTGGAACAGTCTTTGGAGCACCCTGTCTATGTCCAAATCTGACATCCTTGATGACCTGGAAGAGACCGAACGGGTCCGAGTAGGTCTCTCCAACGGCTCCACGGGACTAAGGGACCGGCTCGGCGACTCGATAACTATCGGCAGAGGAGTGTCAACAATTTCCATCGGTGCGAAGAGGACTTGGCGCCGAGGAGGAAGTGTCTGGCGGACAACCTTCATCGGCTCCGAGATCAGTGGAGCCGATGAAGGTGACCCGCCTCTCGATGCCCCAGCCGTCGGCTCCGAGACCAGAGGAGTCGAGACTGGAGGCATCGAGGCAGACCTGTTCCACCCTCGGCTCCAAGTCCGTGGAGCGAAGGAGAAGCCTGCCTATGTCTTTTGGCGGTCGGGTCTGATGGACTGGTGAGCGGCGCCCTTTCTTTAGCAGGAGAAGGAGAGGATGCTAAAGTTCTTCAAAAGAGGGTTTGATAAGGCCTTTCAAAATAAGTTTATTTTTCCTCTCTTGGAGGACCCTCAAGGAAAACGCGTGACACACGCTGCAGGACTCCTGCAAATGTTTGGTGCCCAAACAATATACACAGAGAGAGTGGTCGTCTGTGATCGACATCTTAAAACTGCACTTAGTGCACTTTTTAAATCCTGAAGGCCTAGGAGCCTGTGACATTATGGCAATCCAAACACAGAAAACTAGCCAAGAAGAAACACAAGAAACACACTGACTAACACTATAGAATTTTCCTTGCTCTCTCTTCTTCATCTTTACTTTTCTGTCCTTTTAATAAGGACTAACACAACACCAAAAGAAGTAGATCCAATAACCTTAAAAATAACAGGAATTAGCCAACAACGAACTGACAGGGGAAGGCCCTTCAACTCCGATGGGACCTCTAGTCTGTCAAAACACAGTCACTACACAATATTTTACCAAGGAAAATACTCATTCAAGCACAAAAACCACTAGATAGCTGTTAAAACAGCTTTTTGTTGAATTTTAAAGAAAATCCTGACAGAAAGTTAGTGAAAAAAACACTACTTAGCTCAGCCAAGCTCGAGACCACGTCTTCGCTTGTTAGCGGCAAACGAGATCTGGGGGATTGGTAGTGGTGCATACTGGGATATAGTAAGCTCAGCCAATAAGAGACTTCGCTCTTTGGCATAAGCGTGCCGAGTCGGAGCCGAGGGATCGGCTCCGAACCCATCAGTCAGAATGTAGGCGAGATAGGATCACATAACATCTGTGTTATTTGATGAAGGTACTGCCGGTTCAAATAATCAGGCAGAATTACGAGCTGTTGCCCTAGTCATTGATAGTTTATCACCTGGAGATGAAGCGTACATCTATACTGACAGCTGGGCAGTTTTTAAGGGCCTGACAACCTGGTTACCTGCCTGGCAACAACAGAATTGGAAGATCCATGGCAGACCTCTATGGGGAGGTTCAGGAGACTGGCAACGGATTTAGGAAAAAGCTCAACAATGCAAAATCAGTTTTGGACATGTAGATGCCCATGCATCACTTGTAACCAATGAAAGGCGGCATAACCAGCAAGTAGATAAGATGGCCGCAGTACGTGTTGCTGAAGAGAAAGCAGAAAGTGCTAGCATGGCAAGATGGGCCCACGACTGGAGTTGGCACTTGGGAAGAGATGCAACAATAGAATGGGCACAAAGGCATGGTATGCAGTTGAATAAGGAAATAACTACAGATGTTACAAAGCAGTGTGAAATCTGTCAAAGAAATAAACAAAAGCAACTGCAAGCAGAAGCATGTGGACACATTCACTGAGGCAGTCGTCCAGCACAAATCTGGCAAATAGACTTTATTGGTCCCTTACCACTGGATCAAAATCAGCAATATTGCCTAACGATGGTGGACACTTATTCAGGATTGCTAATGGTGTCCCCATGTAAGAAAGCAAACCAGCAAGCAGTGTTGAAAGGATTGAATAAATTATGTATGACATGTGGGATTCCCAGTGAAATCCAAAGTGACCAAGGCAGCCACTTTACCGGAGCAGAGGTTCACAAATGGGCAAAGGAAAATGGAGTTCGATGGGTGCTGCATATCCTATATCATCCTCAAGCTGCTGGTTTGATTGAAAGGTATAATGGGCTCCTTAAAGAACAAATCCGAACAAATAAGAATGATGGAACATTACGAGGCTGGGCAAAGGTATTAGAATTAGCTGTGAGCCAGTTGAATAATAGGCCTCAAAAGCATCAATGAACTCCTTTGCAAATGCATATGAATGACATTCGGTCCAACTGTTGTATTTTAAAACTAGAAAAGCTGAACCCAAATGCCATATACCCTCTTTTGACAAATACTGATCAAACTCAATTCTGGCTATGTGCATTGACTGAACAAAGGGTGCCAGCACAAAATACAGTATTAGTTAAGACAGGTTGGAAACTCTTTCTCCCAGAAAATTGGCACTGGGGGCAAAAAGGACTATTAGGAGAAAGTTGAGAGGTTTTTACATTATGGGAGCCAGAACGAGAAGTGAGAGTGAAGGCTATCAATTTAGATAACAAGACTAATGGTGTCTAAACCTCAAGATGCACGCACTCGAAACTCTCCTTAGCATGGAGAACATCGATATCTGTGCAGTAACAGAAACCTGGTTCAGGGCTCCCGTGAGCACCCCAGCACTACCAGGTTATACCTCATACCATGCTTTTCGGCCCCAAAACTTGGTCCGAACCACAAAAGGAGGGGGAGTATCGATATTCATCAAAGATACCCACACCTCCAGGTTGGTGGCAAAGCACGAAGCATCAGAGACTATCCATGTGCAACTAACAGTGGGTAAAACTGCCTTCCAGTTTATAGCCTGCTACAGACCACCCTCCCAAACACAGGAACCCCACTCGGCCTTCCTGAGAACACTGGAAAATATGAAGGTCTCTCCAAACACCATTATACTGGGAGACTTCAACTACCCAAACATAGACTGGGAGCATTACTCTAGCTCCAACACCCTAGCCCAAAGGTTCCTAAAATTTATAAACTCAAATGCTATGGAACAACTTGTTACCACTCCCACAAAAGGAGAAAACATACTGGACCTGATCATCACCAGCATGGGGACTCTATGCTCCAGACCAGAAGTGTATCCCTCACTGGTAAGATCAGACCATAAACTAATCTCACTGGATATTCACATCCCGACCCCACCCCCTGCCCAGAAAACCACAGTGAAAAACTTCTCTAAAGCAAATTTCACACTCCTCAAAACCGAGGTGGAATCCTTCAAAGCCCCTGGGCCTGTGGAAAATACGGCCCAGACCGCAGAATCCTTTATAAACGCATTCTATGAACACCTTCAGGAATGCATGGATCATGCGATCCCAAATAAAACCAAGACCTAATCCTCCAAAGGGAGATGTCCTGTCTGGTGGACCCCAGCCATAAACAAACTATACAATAGAAGGAGGAAGCTACTAAATGATAGAGCAAAATCCCAAAAAGGGAAGGCATCACTGATCAGTATTAGCAAAAAACTACGGGCACTCATAAAATTGTCTAAGGCCAGCTTCGAGAGAAAAACTGCACAGGACACTAAGGATAATCACAAGGCTTTCTTTAGTTAAGTTAGGAACCTGGGTGGTAATTCCCAGATATGCTCAGAATTAGTCCAAAATGACAAAAAATACACTGAACCCACAGACATTGCCAACATCCTAGCTGAGAGGTTCAGCAAACTCTCCCCTCCCACCAAAAGGGTAAATATCTATCTCAGCAGAGTGCTGCCCCCCTGACATCTCAGATGCTCAGGTAAGAGCCGCCCTCTCCAAAGCAAAAAACACAGCATCAGTGGTACCAGACGGTGTCCCGGGCTGCGTCCTACATGAACTCCAAGAAGAGCTAAACCCAAACATAAAACTACTGTTCAATCTCAGCCTTACTACAGGATATGGGGCCAAAGAGTGGCGTACAGCAACAGTGGTCCCTCTCCATAAAGATGGTGCCTCAACGGATCCTGGAAACTATCGCCCCATAAACCTGACTAGCTTGGTCTGCAAAGCTATGGAAAGGATCATCATGGACCTCATAAACAAAGATATTGGGGACCTACAGACACTGGATCCTACCCAGTTCGGCTTTGTTAAGGGCAGATCTTGCCTCTTAAACCTGGTTGATTTCTTTGAAACAGTCACCAAGGCCATTGACGAGGGGAAGGTGGTCCACACAGCCTACCTGGACCTCGCAAAAGCCTTCGATACAATACCCCACTCGGGCATTATAGATAAGCTCACCAGCTTAAATATAAACCCCTATGTCACTAGATGGATTGCAAACTGGCTCAAGGACAGAACCCACATGGTTAGAATTGCTGGAGCCATGTCAGACTCCAAACCAGTTACAAGTGGTGTCCCACAAGGCTCAGTCCTGAGACCTCTCTTGTTCGGTATATATTTCTCGGAGGTACAGGCCAACACGGAAGGACTGTGGCTGACCAAGTTCGCAGATGACTGCAAACTGGGTGCCATAATCGACTCTCCAGCCGACACAAGCATCCTCCAAAAGGGCCTCATAGAAACAGACAACTGGTGCCACAGCCATGGCCTCAAGCTAAATGCCAAAAGTGTATAGTCATCCCTTTGGCAAAAACAAAGTGCCCACAAATTACCACATAGGTGGTAATCCATTAAGTACAGAAGAAGTAATTAGGGACCTGGGGACCCAAGTTGATAGCAATCTCTCATTTGACAACCACGTAGCCAAAGTGGTTAGAAAAACATTTTATATAGCCCACCTAATCATGAAGGGATTCACATCTAGATCAGGGGAGGTCATCGTGCCTCTTTACTCATCCCTCATCAGGCCCATAATTGAGTACAATGCCCCTTTTGGGATGTACCTTACCAGACACCTGCAGCAACTGGAAAGACCCCAAAGCATGCCTCACCAAGAGGATCAAAGGGCTCAAACAGATGCCATATGCTGCCCGGTTAAAGAAACTCCAGCTCTACTCAGTGGCATACCACCTGTTCAGAGGCGCTCTGTGCCTGACGTATAAAGCCATGTCCAACCCGGAATTAATGGACATGCTGCACCTCAGAAAATCCAAATCCCATCGAGCTACGCGATCGAGAGACTTGAACCTCAGCAATGAAATAAATAGGACATGCTGGAGGGACAGATTCATAACCCAGAGGCTCCCTTCACTCTGGAATAAAATCCCAGTCCAGGTTAGGCAGAGTCCCTCATTGACTCTCTTCAAGAGGAATCTTGATGAGTGGATGGGAGATCGTAGGTTTACCCCGGGTATCACTTCTGTGTCACTGTTAGACAGAGGCACAGTATACTAACCTCAAAAAAGGGCATAGCAAAATAAATTTAAAATGGGTGGCGAAAGCCAAACACATTCTGGCTAGGCTTATAAATGCCCTAGGGCAGATAGCCTAGTATGAACCTATGAACCTATAAGACACAGATGATTCAAAAATGACAACTTTTAGTAGAAATTTGTATGCATCAAGATGCTGTTATTTAACTAAGGACTGTGATACTAAACCAAGCAAATGGCTGGGAATGAAAGTTATAGTGACCGCACCCAAACAGCCAAATGAACATGGGACTGTAATTTGTGATGGACCTGGTGATACTGTTTTAGTATTACTTGATTCTGCTAAACAACCATTGTACTTTCCTCTCCATAGATTATTGCCACTGTTTGGGAAGGTGCCAACCTTTTCCAACGACAGCACTTAGATGGGCCATATGACTGTCTTGATCCTATCCCTCTATTCGAAGAGGAAGATGTTGCAAATTTAACGGCTGACTGTGACTTTTATTGGGAATTGGGAGATCATCTATATGCAGTGACACCTAAACCTGCCTTAACTTGGAATATCACTCAGACGGAAAACATTATGACTGTATGTAGACTGAACTGTGATAGACATCCTGAAAAATGTGTTTCCAACCCTTTTGGAGTAAGGCTAAATGAGTCGGGATTTCCACTAGCCAAGTCTCCATTAGAATCCTCCTGCATAGTTGAATTTCAAAGGGAAAATGACACCGCGGAAACTCTATCTCCGAATTTGGAAATATATGCCACGGACAACAGTTCAACTGTATTTGATGGTTTGGGACATGTGGTAAGGTATACCAGAGGATGTAAAACTGTAAGTAGTGCTAGAGTTATACAACGTATTAAAATGATAGTTAACATGTCAGCAGTTGATATTATCACCAGGTATCCACATTGTAAAACTGTACAATTATGGCCGGTTAATTCTTTGCATATCAAATACAGACATTACAGGTATTCTTGGTACTGCACTAGGTGCAGTCGGAACAGGGACTGGATTCCTAAATAGTGTAGATATAGATACCCTACATAGCAAATTGAGCTGTTTGGGCACTGACCTAAATATGGCCTTTAAGCTACTAGCAGACCATGATCCCGAGCTGGGACAAAGAATTGTAGATGGTATTTTAACTCAAACTGTCTTTGTGGAGGTGGATTGAACATACAAATACATATACAGAACAGATTTTAAATAACCACAGCAGAAGTAAATCAGACCTTTTGTATCTTATCTCAATTGGCTGCCAACCAGCAATATTTGCAATTCACGCAAACTTAGGGGGCTAAAAAGGCAGCCCATTGGCAAAGGGAACTGCAACTATATCACTGGTTAAAGCCAATAGATTTTGCATGTGAAAATAAGTCTTGTATACTGATTTTTGACTATCTTGCTAGTAAAAAGGGGACAAAGCAGGTCTGTCCATTTGTTACATTGCCCTTGCAATTTGGAAATAATTGGTGGGTACCTCAAATTGAATCTACTCTGATTGATTATAATGATGTACCCATTGATGTGGCAGGTTGTGAAACCTGGCTCCAGGGGTGGGTGTGCAAGATGGTGAAAAGGAAGCCTCACCCATGCTTACATAATGGAACTGGGGAATGCACCTGGCACAGGTATGTAGTAAATGGTACAGACATCTACCAGCTAAATGATACCACTGTTTGTGGGATATCCTCCTGTAAATTACACTGGAGTGATGGGATAATCACAACTGGTGGAGCATACTGTAAAAGTAATATCCATGCAATTATTGATTTTTGTACTGGAGAACTGATTAGACTGACTAGATAGATGGACGTCACATTTAATGCTAGCATAGAATCATTACACACTTTTAGATGGCCATCTCTAGTCCACCCGGACTTTCAACAGATTAAGCAGGAAGGACAAACAGTGTTGCAACTTTTAAATAAAACACTAAATGATGCACATCAAACAGTGATTAAAATGATTAAAGACAAAGATACCATTGTAAAAATTGCAAATGAAATACAGGATATAACTGTTTCGCATTGGTATATTTTTATGTGGTCATCTAAGGCTTCAGTGTGGTTTAATTTGTTATTGCATGCTTTGCTTTTGACCACAATAGTTTCAGTGTTACTTTGCTTAATATCATGCTGCATTTACTGTAAAGTGATGAGAAGGTACAAACTGATGTTGTCAATTTTAACTCTTATAAGGGATACACAGCGTACGTTGCTCGATGCAAGGGGTGGCCTGTGACAGATCCACACAGTCTACCAGTTTTTGCTATGCCTCGAGCCACATATCACTGTGTATGTTTAATTATTGCTAGATTGATTATTGCTAGATCTTGATATGCCACTACCTCACTATATGCTGCTAAAATTGTAACAATACAATATGCTTAAGAGCAGGCCTTGCTCACTGATTACTGGTATTACTGAACTTTTGTTAACCTATAAGTTGTTTATCAGCTTAAAAGATGTTTAACAGAATGTGGGGATTCCAAAGAGGAACTATATCACAAGTTTGTGAGCTAACTGTTCTTTGAAAAAGGGAAGTAAGGCACAAGACCAGACATTATGAGACTTGTTTACAACTTAGGACATGATCTGTAATTTTCTAAAATATTCCATCAACTCATGATGAGCTTGTAATGTTATATTTTTCTACAATATTCCATCAACTCATGATGAGCTTGTGATCAATGACCCTGTTGTTTGTTCAAGACTATAAAAGCTCAAAGGCTAAAATGGAAATCATCATCGTACGGACTTGATCACAGCACCAGCCTGAACTGAGCTTAGAGACATTTTGCCAGTGTCGGCCTTGCCTTGACTGAACAGATAGCTGCACTGGATAGGATTGAAGTCTCCCTATCAGTGGTAAAGATGATTTTGTTTATGCATATGCTTGTAAGTACATGATCTATTAGTTTTTCTGTTTATTTAGTATTAGTTTTGCTGTTTATTTAGTAAGTTTTTGTTTAATAAATTGTTAAGTTTGAGCCTTGGTGTTTTGTGTCATTTCTAATCCTGTATTAACCTCAGATCTTAAAGTAACGGACTAGTTCAGTCACCTTTTTGGTACCCACAGTTCTGAAACCTTATAGATAGGTCTGACTCATAGGTGGAACATGTATTTTCCTCTGAACAAATCCTCCTAAGGCGGAGAAATTGTGACTTTGGAATGTTTCGGCAAATATGGGGGGATGAAAGCTGGAGGCATGGAGCAAGGAGTTGTATTGGGGGTATTTACGATAGATTTCTGTTGTTAGTGTATGATCTGCATTCCTTGTTAGTAAGACATCCAAAAAGGTAATCTGATTAGTATCATGTTATCGTGAATTCAATACCCCATTTGTTTTCATTCAAATACGTAACAAACTCCTTGAGATATATGATGTCAAATCTCCATACCATCCAGCAATCATCCAAGTACCTCCTCCATATATCCATCTCATCCATGTAGATGTTGTGTGCTCTATCATAGATTATTTGGTCTTCAACATAAGCCATAAAAAGGTCTGCATATATAGGGGCAAATGAAGCCTCCATGGCAGTGCCTTTGGTCTGTAGATAACACTCATTCCCATAAAATATCACATTCTTGGTTAGCACATACTCCGCCAAGCAAAGTAACAGTGTATTAAAGCCTGGGGGATATAATTCTGACTTTGTCAACCAATATTCCAATGCATCTAGACCTGCCCAATGGGGGATGTTGGTATATAATGCAGAAACATCCAAAGTACACAAATACCACCCTTCTTCAAGCTGCATGTCTGCTATAATACGGAGGAATTCAGTCGTATCTTGTATTTTTGCTCTTACACATTGGAGCAAAGGCTTGAGGTGTAATGTGAGGAATTGAGATAATGGTTCAGTAATGGAACCTCTTCCCGAGACAATTGGTCGACCCGGTGGATGTATTGGATCCTTGTGAATCTTAGGGAGGAAGTAAATATATTGATTACAAGGATCTGTTACTGTGAGATGATATTGAATATCCTGCGTTATAATACCTTCCTCCCTAGCTAGTTGTAGGAATTCATCTATTTTCTTTTTGAATCCTAGTGTAGGATTGATCACCATATGTGTATAGTATCTATTATCTGATAACTGCCGCATTGCTTCAGAATTATATGATGACCAATCCTGTACTTCAATGGCACCCGCTTTATCTGCTGATAATATTACTAATTTCTTATTATTAGCCATTTCAACAATAGTGTCCATCTCCATCCTGGACACATTATTCTGTTTGACCCGGGTATCCTTGAAACTGAAGTGTAAGTCTTTGAGAGTAGAATTATAGAACATGGATACATTTGGATGCATTGGTGGAATAAATGTCGATTTGTGATATCTGAATCTGGCATCACCTCAATTATCTTCTGTCTGAAAGAATAACTTCAAGTTAAGTAATCTACAAAACTCAGAAATATCGTTAGCAAATGAATCTTCAGAGATAAAGAAACCAGGAATGAAATTAAGTCCTTTATTAAGAATCTGGATCTGTGTTGTGGGCAGTGTGGTAGATGAAATGTTTGACACATTATTTATTTCTGTACAATCAGTTTCAATAGATCTACCATGTTTTCCACCCCTGTATTTCCTCCTGCCCCGTTTGTACCTATGGCTAAACGGATCAAATAATTTCTCCTTTTAGAGACTGGCGAGTCAGCGGAGTGTTGTATAATGGACTCTAAGGTGGTAGAGGAATCCTCACCTGATTCATCACAACTTGATGTATTCGATTTTTTCAAGACTGATCTTGGTCTTTTCCTTTTATTGACCTTCCTGTGGGAAGACTTAAACCTGACCTGCTTGTTAATTGAAAAGGGGTGCCCCCCCCTTCATAATCACTTATATCCCGGTGAAATTTACCCATTTTCTTATCCTTTAGTGTCTGTTCAAGGCTGAGAAGGTCCTGTCCCAATTTCTGAAGGTTGTTAGTATAACCCTCCTGACCTTCAAATTTACTGATATCATTACACATATCAGTAATTTCCAATATGTGTTTGTCTGTGGTCCTCTCATGATATGCCGCCAGAATTTCAACAAATTCCATTGACGATTTATGTTGAGCCTCGGCCCATTGTTCCAATAAAATGGAATCTGCTTCGGAGACAAGTGGTTGTGTCCTTACCCTCAGTCCCCTGGGTGATATATCTTTGGCTAAGTAGGCTTTAAAAAGTTTAGCATGCCACACATTAGCCCTTAGTGTCCTCATGCTTTTATTCAATTTATGGAATGAAGTTTCACATGTATTAGTTGTTACAGAAGCTTCCTTGTTATAACCTTCCCCCAATTTAGTCAGTCCAAAGGCTGCTAAATCATCCCTATCAGCTGAAAGGCCCCTCAGTAGATCTGTAAGATCCGTAGTAAATGATATCAACTACACTACAACATACACAAGGTCACCAACCAATTTTCTACAGTGCCTAGTCCTCACTAAGAATCTTTAGGAATATAATATCCTTATCTGTGAGGACTAAGCAGGCCCCTGTTAATATAATGTGTATGGAACTTAACACATAAAGTGTATAAAACATAGACCATAAAGATGTGAACAATAATAGCTACTATAATGAATGAGTCCTTATCGACCCCTATTTCAAGTGCTATGTTCACACCAAAATTATAAATATCAATTGTGATTCAAGGAACAGTAACAGTCCCTGTATATGAAATACAGTACTGAGTTCCAACATGAAGAGCAACGTGTGACCATCCAATGTTGTTTAGTAGTTTATTATATTATTCCAAAAGACTGAGGGGGACCTCACCTGAAGGTGAAATTGAGCTGAAATGAAAATAATTAAAAAAGAAAGAAAACAGGACCGTGACTACATCCAAGGTGCCAATTGTAAAGATCACATTAACCTAGACAGGACCTTCCCTTCCTGAAAGAATTGTGAAACTCAAGTAAATTTTTCTATGGGTGAACCTAGAAATTTTGCGCCAATCAAACCAGCATTTCAATAGAAGAAACCTTTTGTTTCAATAGTGCATCATAAATGGAACCACCAATTAGAAATAGCAAAAGTACGGAATTCAACACAATGCTTGGATTCCTGCATATATTAAGGATCAAATAAAATATATTTATATGCAGGACTTGGTCAGTCCTTGTATAGTGTGGATACCTGATAATATAAACCAATACTGAAATTCTTTCTTTTATATGAACTAAATGTCTTCCTTAAAGTATAATGATCCCAAATCCCTACAGGGTAAACCTGTGTATTTTTAAAACTATCCTGGATCAAAATGGCACTTAGTCTAGAAGATTGGTGAATAAATCAGGTTAAATAATCTGTTTGTAAATATCCCTCGTTCACATTTGAACATAATATATGAACAAATGGTATACAACTCTAGTCTAGACACTATGTAGATAGATACATCGAATATAAATGTTCTGATGTAACATAAAGCTTTCAAAAGAAACAAAGATTGTATGACAGCCCATAGCACTCGCATATGTTATTTAGTAAATAAAGTCCAAAATTATAACAGCAAAACCAAGCGGTGTTGCAAATCCAAAGGACACCCACATTCAGTATCAGGATCTGTCGTTTGTATGCCCATGTTCAAACAGTCCCAATGGTTCACATAAATCAAATATGAATACTCTGATGTTATATAAAATCTTCAAAAGGAGCCAACGGTTGAATGAAAGTCCATCAAACTCACGTATTTTATTTATAAAGTTCTTATTAAATCTAATAGTCCCAAAATGTCAGCAATTAATTGGTTTATTTGCTATATATGTGTAAGGTCCTGCTTTAGTTACTATGAAAAGGATCTGATGAAGCTATTTGTAGTGAAAGTGCTTATCCAAAGTTTGTTTCTGGAACAATAAATCTGTGGAGTTTTAACATTTGTGGATCGCTTGCATTTTGTGACAGGTTCATTTCTGAGACTGTTTAAGCTCGCTTCGCAACATCCCTCATATTTCTGCGTGCTTTATTTATTACTTATTGGGACAGTTGCGTTTACCAGATTCAACGGTGGTGTATTTTTCTCGTGTTATTGTATTTTACTTGTTACTTGGTTTTGTTGGTCATGTTACAGTTGAATAGTAATGGAGAACTGGTTTCTGCAGATTTTAATGGTTTGCACATTTCTTCCTCTACTCAATCAACAGGTGGTTACTCAACTTGTTCCTTTGTGGGCGATCTTCCTAACAAGCATAGTTCTTTTCCTGCGAGGAGGAATGGCAGTTTGTTAGGTCATAGGAATTTGCCGGTCAAGGGGGGTAATTCTTAACCAGGAATAGTGACAAATGCAGGCGGCTCATTTGTAGCATCACACACAGGTACTGTACAGACCCATGTTGATGAAAAGTATAACTACAATTTTAAAAGTATTTCAGACAAAACTTTTGATTTTAATTTAAATGCTGGCTACTCCAATTAATCTGTGGACATTCACCAATCTAGGAACAAATCCTTAAAGGATATGATTTTTACCTTTGTAAAAAGTTAACCAGGGTAAAGACTTTGCTGTTGGACAATGGATATTTAAGGGAGTTGCTTACCATGCTGGAAGTAACAATAGGAGGTACAATTCTCAATGTATTTGGAGATGATTTGGTTGCTTACTATTTTCCTTGTTTACCTTCTCCAGAGGCCACCAAAAGCTGGTCTGATCTGTCTGGAAAATCTTTTCTGTGGAAGCAGAATCTTGGTTGTCTGTGTATGTCTAGAGAATGAAGCATTTTCTCCCCTGTTTAGAGTGTTTGGGAAGAACATAGGGAGATGGACAGCCTGATTCAAAGAAATCTATGACATCACCTTAAGCATGAAAGGAGTGGTTCTCAACGTAACTGCCTCTATGAAAGACTAAGAATGGTTCCTTGCACATCAGGGCTTGCAGCTGAAAGCTACATCTAGTTGAGGTGAGTGCTAGCAGCAGAGCTATCTTCCATGTAAGCTATTTGATAGGGGCTGCAGCCACTGATTTGGGTGGGGGGGGGGGGGTGCAGAATAAGTTTCTCAAGTACATAATTTAGATTCCAGTTTTTGTTCCTGTCTGGATGGTTGGAGGTGTAATAACCCCTTCAAGAATTGTTTCATGTGGGTTGAGCATAAATTGTGGGGGACATGGGAAGGCATACAGAGACAGAAGTGTGGACCTTAATTCCAAAGTGCCTGACTAGGTAGAATACCATTAGCTTTGCACCAGAGACGGCACCTTTTCCACTCAGCTACTTAAAATTTCCTGATACTCTGTTTTCTAGCCTCTTTCAGGATAGACAGGATGTCCTGAGAAAATAATAGTCCGGATAGAATTAGTGGTCAATCATTCAAGCTGTAATTTTGAGAGTTTTCAGGTTGAGATGTATGACAGATCCTTGTTCTGCATTAATAAATCCATGAGGGGTAGAAGAGCTATGACTTTCTCTTTGCTGCCTAGGGCAGTAGGGCGCTCTTAGAATTAATTCAGACTGTCTGCCACCACCTTCTGTAATACCCTGGGCATGGGGAATACTAGTGGAAAGGCATAGAAAAAGAGGACTGTCCATTTCAAGGAGAATGCATCGGCTCTCCACATAATTTCTGTGGGACCCTTCTGCAGAACTTGCTCAGTTGTCTGTTTTCTGTGGAAGAAAAAAGGTCTGTTTCTGGCATACCCCAACTGTGTGCCAGGTCTAAAGAAATCTCACTTTTCAACATCTTTTAGCTGTGGTCTAGGAGAGTTCTGCTCAGCAAGTCTGCTATCATACTGTCCTGACCTGGTATGTAGGAGGCTATGAGCATGACTAGTTGATGTGCCATCAGCCAAAGTTCCACTGCTAGCCTGCAAAGGGGTGGGAACCAAATAAAACTGGAGTTCTCTGCCAGCATCTTTATGGCTCCTGGAATAACTTTTTCCTTGAAAGGCTTTTAACTTCCCTCATCTCTTTTATATTTATATGCTGATTTGTCTGATTCCTGTCCCAAGTGCCCTGGACCCTGAATTGTCCTAGGTGCAGGCCACAGGCCAGGTTCAAGCTGTCTGTTGGTAGGGTCTGTACTGTTCCTGGAAACTGGAAGGGTGCTCCTGGATTGTTTTTGTCACTCTCCTCCCACTAGGGGATTTTCTTTTTTAAACATGGAAGGAGAGGGATAAGTGTTTCTAGGAACTGCTGGTGCTGGGACCAACATTTCTTTAGGAACCATTGAAACTTTCGCAAGTGCAGTTTGGCTGAGGTGATCATTAGAATGCAAGAAGCCATGTAGCCCTAGCCCCTCAGAAATTCACTTGCAATAATGGCCCATTTGCTGCACAGGATCCTGTGATATATTTTTTAACAAGAAATGTCTTTATTGAATTATCACTTATGACACAGGTAATCATAAATTTATATAAATGAAAACAAACCATACTGACATATTTTCAGTTGCAAACATTACACATCACTTATAAACTTCTATACAGTCACTGTCAGTCAACCATTACATAGCTAAATCAATTCTTGCCCTCATACCTCTCAGTCTCTTAGAGCAAGAAATCTGGACAAAGCCAACAACAATGGGGGGACAAATGCCCTAAAAATAGGGAAAAGTCTTAAATACTGCTCTTACAAACTTAGAACATTGATAGAACAGGTATTTTATTAGCATGGATTTTCTGAAGGTATGAAGTCTGAAACTCAAACATCTGTCATTATTTTCTGATTTCAATCCTCTATGATTTGCCATAAAACCACAATTTTATGAAAAATGGACCCAAAATATGAGGCAAAAATCTGGACAGTTGAGAGGTATGCCTGCCCATCCTTAAACCTCATTCTTCCTCCAAAAACATTATTCTGCAAATATTGTTCCCACAACTCCCATTTTTTTCTATATAATATGCTCCTACCCATTTCTAAAGATCCAATTCCACTTCTTTTATGTAAGTTACTACACTCACTACTTCTAGTATTGTTGGTTTAGAATTTGAGTTCCAAATTTTATTAATTGCTTTTCTGGCAGTTAATATAATTAAACTCAGCAAAGCCTTACTATGTCTAGGCAATTTCAATTCTGTATCACAGTTAAAAAAAAAAATCACTTCCTTAGTTACACAAATTTGCTTACCCAATATTTCTGACATAAAGGTCTGCAGGGAAGTTTTAGTCGCCCACTCATTATACTCCCTGAAAATATGTTCCTAATTACCTTTTTCTTACTCATCACGCATCCAACATTTGCCATCTACTTGAGTAAAAACTATCTGTAGTCTGTTTGGGGTATAAAAATACCTATCACTGACAGAACCCACACTATGAAAGTAGCAGACTCCAAATCCAACTTCAGACCAGTGACAAGTGGATAGGGTTCAGTCCTGGGTCCTCTCCTGTTTGGTATCTACTTTTCTGAAGTACAGGCTAACACAGAAGGTCTTTGGCTAAAGAAGTTCGCAGATGACTGCAAACTAGGAGCCATAATCGAAACTCCTAATGATGTGGACATCCTACAAAAGGGCCTCACTGAGACAGACGCCTGGTGTCAAAGCCATGGCCTCAAGCTCAATGCCAAAAAGTGTATTGTCATCCCCTTTGGTAAAAACTCTGTACACATGAGCTACCACATAGGTGATAGTTTACTTAACACCAAAAGTGTGATAAGAGAACTTGGGACACAGGTGGACAGTAGTCTCTCCTTTGATAATCACATCGCCACAGTAGTCAAGAAATCCTTCTACATGGCACACCTCATCACAAAAGGTTTCTCATCCAGAAAAAAAGAGGTTATTGTTCCCCTCTACTCGTCACTCATTAGACCCATTATAGAGTACAATGCCCCTTTCGGTATGTACCTGACAAGACATCTACAACAACTGGAAAGGCCGCAGAAATACCTCACAAAGAGGATTACCAGCCTCAAACAGATGCCCTAAGCAGACTGTCTCAAAAAACTCTAGCTTTACTCCGTCGGATATCGCCTACTCAGAGGCGATCTCTGCCTAACATACAAAGCTATGTCAAACCCAGAGCTGTTGGACATGCTCCACTTAAAGAAATCCCAATCCCTCTGAGCTACATGCTCTAGGGACCTAAACCTTGTCACCACAATAAACAGAACATGCTGGAGGGATATATTCCTGTCCCAGAGACTTCCCATACTCTGGAACAAACTACCTATCTATATCAAACAAAGCTCCTCATTAGCACTCTTCAAGAAAAATTGATGACTGGACGGGAAACAGGAAATTCACCCCAGATATCACCTCTGTGGCTCTGCTCAACAGGGGCACAGGAAAATAATTTTCTTGGGTGGCAAAAGCCAGGGTACCTTTTTGGCTAGGCTTATATAGGCCCTAGGGCCAATAACCTAGTACCTACCTATGAACCTAAGAACCTATACAAATACTTCAAAGTCAAAGTCAATGTAAACTTTCTTGTCATACAGATCAACACAGAAGAAAAAATATGCATCACTACACTAAAATCCGATGCACAGGCTCATACCATATGAATAAGAGTTTACAGAAAGAAGGCAGATTAAATTAATAAAAATAAATAAAAATAAATAAAAAATATTAGATACAAAAAGTAAATAAAGTAAAACAAATCTAAAAGCTCTATTGCATCACAAACACAACAAATACAACAGCAGGAATAAACTCAGAAGAAATATAAGGATATGCAAAAAAAAGTACTATAATAAATAACAGGCACACATGTAAACTTATCCACCACCAATATATACCATAAATTTACAGTTCACAGTTTTCCTAGGGTAGACAGAGACATATGAAGTGAGTTATTCAGAGAGTTTATGTAAATAACAGTGACATGTTGCACACAAATAATGTTTTACCGATGTGCGCGTTAGGCTATTGGTTTGTTATTCAGCAGTCTGACAGTGTGTGGGAAGAAGCTATTATGGAATCCAAGCAAAGATACCAAATATTTAGGCTTTGTTGCATATTTGGGAGCCATACATACATTCTCCCATTGTTTCTTTGTGAATTGCTTATCCAGTCTTTCTTTCCAGTCATTTCTAACCTCCTCTGATTGATTCCTATAGTTATAATGCAATATTTTATATGCCCTACTAATTATCTTTTTTTAATTACCTTTTTTTAACACAGCTTCTGTTCTAGATTCTGCTAAAAACTCTACCTTTGCTGGACTTCACTTAGGATCCCCCTATTCCTTTCTGTTTGCCTATACTCTGATATGAATACTTGATAGGAAAGACAATCTCTAGCCTGCAGTCCAAATGAATTCTTGGCTTATTCCCATTTTCTTACCTTTCCCTCTCTAATTATTTGCTTCCAATACCTTGGTTCCTTTGCCAGTTTTCTCCAGTAAATTCCAGCCTCTTCTTGCCTATTTATGTAGCCCTAATTGCAGTCATCCCTATCAGCAGAATCTCCTTTCTCCATTCCCATATTGGCTTAGTTCTTAGAATACTTTCTGCTACTTTATGACTATAATATTCTGTGTTGTCATTGTTATTCCCCTTAAGGATCTGCATCTAAAATCCATTATTTCTTGGGCTCCCCTCAATTTCATCATTATCACTTTCCACTTTGAATTACAGATTTCTTCTTGTGATATGTATATGAGCCTTAATTGTGTAGCTCTGAAGTACCCCTTCAAATCATTTAGTCCCAAACCTCCTTGTGCCATTGGAAGGATCAACGTATCCCACTTGAATCTTGCTTTTTTTCCCTCCCAGATAGGTTCATAGGTAGATACTAGGCTATCTGCCCTAGGGCATTTATAAGCCTAGCCAGAGTGTATTTGGCTTCCGCCTCCCTATTAGATTAGCCTACTGTGCCTCTGTAAAGTAGGTCACAGAAGGTACCCTTTTAAGGTTAGTTTACAGTGCCTCTGTCTAGCAGGGACACAGGAGAGATCCCAGGGGTGAATTTGCGATTTTCCATCCACGCGTCCAAATTTCACTTGAAGAGGGTCAGCGAGGGGCTATGTCTAACATGAATTGGGATTCTATTCCAGAGTGAGGGGAGCCTCTGGGAAATGAATCTGTCCCTCCAGCATGTTCTATTTATTTTTGTGCTGAGGTTTAGGTCCCTGGGGCGTGTAGCTCTAAGGGACTTGGATTTTTTGAGGTGAAGCATGTCCATTAATTCTAGGTTTGACATGGCTTTGTACGTCAGGCATAGATCGCCTCTGAGTATCTTCAACTCTTTATTAATTGCTCTCACCAAGTCCCATACGAGAATCCTTTTTAAACCATACTCCTAAGTACTTCATTTTATCAAGTCATCATAAATATGGGTACTGTTGAACTAATTCATGAGTGGGCACATAGTCTACAGCTATTGCCTTTGTTTTGTCTTCATTAATTTTGTATCCCAAAAAGAAATGAAACCATAACAGAATGTTCTACAACACTGAAATGTCCTTTTCTGGTTTTATCAGGTACAAAAATCATCTCCAAATAAAGCCAACTTTTCTTGATTACTATACAAATTACATCCTTATTTTCTTTGCCAGTGCCAATGGTACTAAAATATAATGCAAATAACAAAGAGGAAAGAGGACACCCCTGCCTGGTGCCTCTGCTCAAACAGAACGTATCAGAGGGGACCCCCCCACACACACACTTTAATTTTAACCTCTGATTCCTCATATATCTTCTTAATCAACCTTATTATTTTATCAGGGAATGCAAATGCTTCCATTGCCCTACTCATAAAATCCCAGCTTACTCTATTGAATGTTTTATTTCCATCAAGACGCACCAACAACAGTGATATTTTCTTACATTCTGCTTCCCTTTATTGTCAAATGTTTGCCTATCCTCCACAAAACCACATTGATTCATATCTATCAATTTTGGCATCCCCTTTGCCATTCTTTTCGCCATTACAGACATAATTACCTCACCTATATGAAGCCGGATCTCATGGGTCTTTACCATCCTTAGATATTACAGCCACCAAAGCTTTCTTCCAGGATGTTAAGCCTTCTACTCCTTTTAAAATACTGTTAAACAAAACTGACCCTGGGATACTCTGAGGGGAAAAAGATCTTGTCTTCTAGAAGGAATGCCTTTTGTTGGACTGAGACTATAACTGTCTCCAGGAAGGTAGTCCTGGTGGTGGGGAAGAGTTGTGACCTCTGGACATTGAGGGTTAGTCCTACCTTCTGAAAATAATGCTTTGTGATTTGGGTCAGGAGTTCTGAAGGTGATGTGGTCTGCATCAGGTAATTGTCCAAGCAAGGGTAAATGTGGACCTTACTGTTCTGCAAAAGGTAATAACTGGTGCTAGACATTTGGTAAATACCCTGGGAGCAGTACATAAGCCAAATGGTAAGGCAAAAGTAGGTAATGTAATGTCCCTGCCTGTATATGTAGGAACCTCCTGTGTTCCTATAAAATAGGAAGATTTTCTACGATAATTTTATATTCTCTCAAAACAATACAGAAACTGAAATTGTAAAAACAGCCAAACTACTTGGCACCACCATTGATGACAAACTAGCCTTTGAGAATCATATACTCAGCCAAATCAAAAAGACCCATTTTAAGCTTGGCAAACTCTACATGCATAAATTCCATTTGGACAAGTCTACCAAGTTGAAACTAGCTAACAGTCTAATTCTACCCTCCCTCCTCTATGGTTGCCCCATTTTCACTAACCTACATACATCTCTCTTGTACAAACTGCAGTCGCGCTACTATAAAATAGCTAAGTTTGTCTCCAACATGCCAACTCGCACACATCATTGCCTGGCCATTAAATCTATAAACTGGTTAGAGTTCCCTTATTACCTACATTACTCCCAACTTACTCTCACCCACAAACTACTAAATAATCCAAACTTCTCAGTTAGAGAGTCTTCTGTGTGGCGACATGCGTGAATGGGCGTTCCTTCGTTGAAGGTTGTGCGTTAGGCCCGTCAAGCCAGCATGTAAAACTCTACTGGCAATCATTAGCGGACCGGAGTTCCGCTGTGGCGACCCCTAACCGGGAAAAAGCCGAAAGACACAAACAAACTGACTATCCCTTAAAACTATATTACAAACACACACCCCTACTCAGCATCTTGGGTCCTCTAACAAACAACTCTTAACCATAACTAAACCCTAAGAGGTGGACAATGTCTCTATTCCCATGCCATTGCCAAACTTTGGAATGCACTCCCCTCTCTCTATTACTCAACTAGACTCTTTAAAAACATTTAAATTTGTACTAAAAGAATACTATCTCAAAAACCTTGTCTGTTCTTGTAGTCATATGATTAAACCACCTTAAATGTTTTGGCCACTATACACTACAAATACTTTTACTAACTTAATATAGTTGCAACTTACACTATCTGTCTTCATATCCAATCTCTCTTGCTTTCTTTATTTCTGTGCCTGAATAAACAGAATTGATTAAACAGTATTCTTACTTATGAGAATATACAAACAGAATTACTAAAAATTTAACACACTGGGTTTAATTTCTTGTATTGTATACCTCTATAATGGTTTACTATCATAAATTCAAAAATCAGAACAAAACATGTCTGAATTTTCGAATTTATACATCGGAAATGAACATTTCCGTATTTCCCTAATGTCGAAAACAGCTGTGTATTGTCGGAAATGTCGCTCGCGACATTTCCGACAATACACAGCACTCCCACCTGTCCCGTAACTCCCTACCTAACTAGCCTACACACACAGTTATGCAGGGGGGCTGCACCCCCCCAACTTAATATTCCAACTCTGAGATCGCACTACAGTGAGGAAAGTGATGTATTTCCCTAACCGCACTGTATCGCGATCCCCTCACATGAGCGAACATTATAATTGCGAATGCACAGTCCATTCGCAGTGGTAACATTCGCTCATATCACCTGCCGAACTATGAAGTATTCAAACATCTGTTGTTCGAATACTTCATAGCCGTGCAATTGCACGTCGGCATTGTGATAGTAAACCCTCTATAATATGTATTTATCTTGTATATCTACTTCAATTTGTATTATGTAAAAAAAGAAGTTATGTCTTACCATAACGTTCCATCTATGTTGCTGATCTTCTTTCATTCATCACTGATGGGTTCGGTTATAAGCCCTTGGAACCATGTCAGCCAAATACCAAGCTCGCGTACACCAAAAAACTCTCGAGCTAAGCTGCTACCCACAATGCCCTTCTCCCAATTACCTCGGATCGAGTTTGCAAAAGACAACAGATAGCAACAGAGGCCAATTCTATGCAAAGAAAAACCCTGAGATACCACCAGGACTCATAAGATCCGCCAGGAGCCTATAGAGGGGGACGGAGGGAGGGATATGAGGAATGGAAGAAAATCAACAACATAGATGGAATGTTATGGTAAGACATAATTTCTTTATCTAATGTTGTTAATCTTCTTCCCATTCTTCACTGATGAGACAGAATCCCAAGGTACCTGATATACCTGGGTGGCCGTTATGGCAGAACATTCCTGAGCACCATAGAGCCAATGGCAGCTCTTCCTCTGGAAATCACATCCAATTTGTAATGCTTGATGAAAGTGTGTGGTTTAGCTCAAATGGCTGCTGCGCAGATATCATCCATACAGGCTCTAGAGTGGAAGGCTACCGAAGAAGCTATAGCCCTAGTTGAATGAGCTTTGATAGTATGAGGTCTGGTTTCATTAGCACATGAATATGAAAAGGATATACAATCTCTGAGCAACTTAGATAAAGTGACTTTAGAAATGCCATTTCCCATTCTGGGGCCAGAGAAAGAAATAAAAAGTTGGTCAGACTTACGAAAAGATTTTGTTCTGTCCAGGTAGAAACGTAATTGCCTATGTACATCCAAAGACTGTAGTCAGTATTCACCTTTGTTAGAAAAGTTGGGGAAAAACACTGGGAGATCAACTGACTGGTTCATACAGAATTCAGACACCACTTTGGGAAGGAAGGATGGATTAGAGTGTAGAGATACTCTGTCTTTATGAAATATGAGGTAAGGCCTATTGACGCATAGAGCCTATATTTCTGAAACCCTTCTGGCAGAAGTGACAGCCACCAAAAAGAGAGATTTCCAAGACAAAAATATGATATTGCATTTGGTAGGAGGTTCAAAGGGGGGTTGAGACAAGGCCTGCAGTACAAGTGATAAATTCCATGTTTCTAACGGGCATTTGAGTGGAGGTCTACTGAGAAACACTCCTTTAAGGAAGGTTTTGCAAAGCCTAGTGGACATTACTGGTGTGCCTTGTAAACCATTGTGAAAATTGGAAATCGCTGCTAAATGAGCTCGTATAGTAGATGCAGACACTCCATGTTCGAAAAGTTCACATAGATATTGAAGAATAGAAGAGGTAGTGGCCGAAAAGGGGTCCAACCCTCGTTCTTTAGACCAGGAAGAAAACCTTTTCCATTTATCTCTGTATAGTTTCCTGGTGGATGACTTGTGAGAGGCCAGAATAATATCACGAACATTAGAAGGCAGGGCTTCTTGCCTGGCGACTAACGGAAGTGGAGAAGCCAAGCTGTCAGCTTGAGATTGGATAAGTTTGGTTGTGTCAACCCTTGGGTGTGAGAAATTAGATCTGAACGGGCGTCCAGAATCCATGGAGGCTGTATCAGGTGAGGCCGGAGAAAGGGGAACCACACTTGATGAGGCCAGAATGGAGCAATGAGGATCACCTTGCATCTCAACTGAGTTGCCTTCTTTAGAAAAAGAGGTATAAAGGGGATCGGAGGGCAGGTGTATAGGAGACCCGTAGGCCAATTGTGGAACAGAGCATCTCTCAGTGACTCCCCCTCCGAGAGAAGTAGGGAAAAGTAACTGCTGCATTTCTTGTTCATGGGAGAAGCAAAAAAGTTGCAGCAAGGCTGGCCCCATCAGCTAAAAATCTCTGCCGCTATCTTGGGATTGAGAGACCACTCGTAAGGGAGCAGAATGCATCTGCTCAGCCTGTCAGCGATCACGTTGAACTTCCCTGGGATGTGTGTTGCTATCAGAAAACGGTTGGAAGCTATCACCCATTGCCAAATTCTCATGGCCTCTCGGCACAGGGGATATGACTTGGTTCCTCCTTGTTTGCTGATGTACCAGACTACTGACATATTGTCTGACTGAATCTCAATAGTTCCAGAGGGGAGGAGTAGGTGGAGTGCTTGCAACGCTAATAGCACTGCTCTTAACTCCAGAACATTGATGTGCAGATCGGCCTCTAAATTCGACCACATGCCTTGGACTGTCTTTCCCTGAGAATGCCCCCCCCCCCACCCAATCAGGGAAGCATCTGTGGTCACCATGGCGCAGGGCTGAGGGGGCTGAAAGGGATGACACCACAATTCCACTTCTGGCGTCTACCACCAAAGAAGATCCTGCTAGCACAAATTGGTTATGAGAATCTGCGAGTCTAGAGGATGAATGTTTGCAGACCACTGTGTCAGGAGGAGCCATTGTAAGATCCTCATGTGTAACCTCGCAAGGGGAAGTATAGGGATGGCTGCAGCCATAGACCCCAGCGCTTGGAGGTCTTCCCTTGCTGACACTCTCGTTTGACAGAGTATCACACACACTTGCGATCTTAGTCTCTGGAGTCTGTGGGCTGGAAGAGATACCAGACAAGAATGAGTGTCGAGTACTGCCCCTATAAATTCCAGTTGTTGAGTGGGGACTAGGTTGGATTTTTCCCTTTGTACAGTTATGCCTAGGAACAGAAAGGGTGTATTGGAGAGCCCTTGTCAAGAGACGCTTGGTTGGGGTGAAGAGGAGCCAATCTTGCAAATATGAAAGCACCTGGAATCCTAGAAGTCTCAGATAAGCTGTTACCACTGCTAAACATTTCGTGAACACTCTGGGGGCCGTCGAGGGACCGAATGGCAAGGCATGAAACTGATAGTGGTTAGCTCCTAGCTGGAAGCGAAGGAGACTCCTGGAGCACTTGTACATTTTGATGCGGTAATACGCATCCCGGAGGTCTATCGAGCACATCCAAGCATCCTCCCTCAGAAAGGGGAGGAAGGATTGAATAGTAACC
Organism: Protopterus annectens; assembly: GCF_019279795.1. Taxonomy (NCBI): domain Eukaryota; kingdom Metazoa; phylum Chordata; order Ceratodontiformes; family Protopteridae; genus Protopterus; species Protopterus annectens. The sequence continues at coordinate 514,198,868 of NC_056731.1, forward strand.
ATGCGGACTTTGGTTTGAACAACTGATTTGTTTAAGTGGCTGAAATCCAAGATGGGTCTCCAGTCCCTGGTCTTTTTTGGCACGAAAAAGAATCTTGAGTAAAAACCGGATCCACATTGGTCTGGAGGGATTGGTTGGATGACTCTTTTTTGACATAGCTTCAATATTTCTGAAGCTGCTTTTCCCCTTTGGTGGGGTGGAACATCGGTAAGGTTTTTGGGAGGTTTCAGAGTGGAGGACAGAGGGATGTAGTAGCCTCTGGATATTATGCTCTGCAACCATCGATCGTTTGTAATAGAGCGCCAGGCAGCTTGGTGCAGAGAAAAATGACCTCCAACTGCTTCCAGAGGAAAGCAATCAGGCAACGCTTCAGGAAAGAATCTCTGGAGTCTTGATTCCATGGACCCCCTCTGCCCCTGTATGGGCATCTTCCACCATTGTTATCCCCTCTGCCTCTGGGGGAATCCTCACCATGTACGTTTCGAAAAGGGCCCTGCGATTTTCTATGCCAGATTTCTCCACTCCCTGGTCACTGGAAAAGGAACACTGAGGTTTGAAATAACGCAGGCCAACGGCAGACAGGGTATTTCTGTCTTGTTCGCACCTGGCGAGAGTGTCTTTCACTTTGGAACCAAACAAGGATGATGGCTCAATAAGGGCGTTTAAAAAGGAGGACTTGAAGGAGTCCGCAAGATCACATATGCACATCCAGGCATGATGCCTCATAATAATGCCTGCACCCGCAGCTCTAGATGTCCCTTCGGTTGCATTAGACAGCAACCTCACGGACGAGTTGGATATGGATTCAAGGGTGGCAAGTTGAGAGGCAACCTTGTCTCACTTCTCGTCAGACACTTGACCCACGAGAGTTCCAGAAAGCTCAGCAATTAGATCTCTTTGGAGCCTTGTGATATGTGCCAGGTAATTCAGGGACCTAACAGCAAAGGTCGCTGAAGCAAAAACTCGCTTCCCCAGTCTGTCCACAGCCCGAGACTATCTATTGGGCGGGTGAACAGTAGGACTTTCTTCTGCTAGGTCCTTTTTAGTGGCCACTGCCACAACCATCATGTCAAATGGCAGCCCCTTCGACCAGTGTTGTTGCTCCTGGGGGGGGGTATTCTATTGGGTCTCCTCAGAATGGCCTCTATGGAGTCAGGATTCTGCCAGCATGCTGCACGACCAGTTGTACCAGCTCGTCGGCAGGTGGAGTCACCTAAGAAGTAGAAAGTCTGGAGCAAAAAGCCTGCAGGAACACAGATTCTTCCGAGGAGGGGTTGGAGGGCTTCCAGCCACCCCACTGTTTTAATATCTCAAGGATGTCTCCAAATGAGACATCATCTGGGGGTGACTGTGGGGACCCCTCCCCATCAACGTAATCCGTGTCCTCAGTCAACGACTCTTCAGATGAGTCGATGTGCTTCCTCTTGCACGACTTCTTCTGAGGAGGTTCCTCAGTCGGAGTTTCTAAGGAAGACTCGGAGGAAGGGGCATCTCGGACAGGGATATCCTGAGGCTTTTCCCCTCGGTTTCCCGGGGAGATGGTCCATGGTAGCTGTAGCTCAGAGGGACCAGGAGGAAGTTCCGATGTTGGTAGAGCGCCTCCAGAGGCAAGCACTCTCTCCATCATCCGGAAAGCAGGCCCGCCCGAAGAAGAGTGGGAGCCCGGAACCGAGTAAGACAGCCTCAGAATTGGGGTCACACCCTGCAGCGTCAGACCCGCTCCCAGAGATGGAGCCTCCAGCAAGATCAGAGCTGGCAAAATTCCTGGAGCAAAGGACGGCACCAATAAGGCACTCGGTACCGTGCTGTGAACCGAGGAATCCACCCCCCCAACCATGAGATAAAGGAAGGGATGGTTCTGACGGAACCTAAAACCAAAGAGCCGACCTCGGAGCCTCAGTGACAGGCACTGTCAGTGCCGGGGGGGGGGGTGTTCCACCACAGTTGTCAGAACAGTGAGCTTTGGTATCGGGAGGTTCAAAGGAGGAGAATACGTGGGAGTACTGGGAAGAACAGCACCCGGTCCCAAATGGGGATGAGTCTTAGGCCCATACGGAATCCCTCTGGCTGTCAACAGCTGATCCAACAAGTGCATCACATCGTGTTCGGATAGGCTCCTGGTGGACCTAGTGGATACTCCTGAAGGAGAATCTGGCTGGTCCAAAAAAGGGCTATAAGCATGTTCTGCAAGTGGGTCCAAAGAAGGAGAGTATCGGGTCCATGGTATCTGAGAAAATGGCACCATGATCTCTAGTTCGGAGACAGGTAGCAAAGGCGAGGATATTGTCGGCACTGATGGGGCACTCTTAATCACAGGTATCGGTTCTTGAGAGGTCAGCACCGAAGGTGGAGCTGGAGCAAGTAAGGATGGTGCCATAGTGGAGACAGTCGGTGCCAGAGGTGGCTTTGGCACCGAGCCACTAGTTCTCACTAGAACGGCACAAGTCATCCCAGGAGTAGTCGGAGCAGAGGCCAAACTCCTAGTAATCGGAACCGAAGAAGGGGCTCTGTGCTCCGATGAAGTCTTGTGGGCCTTATGCTTAGAAGTCTTACCTCTGTCACCAGAAGGTGAGGAGGGGTCAGAATGTGGCCGTTTTTTGTGTTTAACTGGAGGGGTTGAAGCCTCCAACACAGAAATAGCCTCTGCGAAAGGAGAAGGTAAAAGGCCTTTCAAAATTAACTTATTTTTCCATTTGTTCAGTGTCTGCTGACTAAAACTCTGACAATTCTGACAGGGAGGTTCCACAGATAAATGAGAAACCCACAGACAATAAACACAGTCATCATGACTATCACTGTTAGGGAGTTTACCATTGCAGGAGGTACAATGTTTAAACCCCGATGTCCCTTTTTTATCGGACATATTCATCCAAAACAAACACACACACACACACACACACACACACACACACACACACACACACAGAAAAAATATTTCACTTAGCTGGAGAGCTCGATGAAATGTGGCTATATGGCTTCATGGCAAACGAGATCTGAGGTAATTGGAAGAAGGGCATCCTGGGTAGCTGCTTAGCTCAAGAGTTTTTTGGTGTACACGAGCATGGTATTTGGCCGACACGGTTCCAAGGGCTCGAAATCGAACCCATCAGTGATTAATGGGAAGAAGATTAACAACATTAAATCTTTCTTTACTTTCAAAGTTAAGCTGATGTTATGTAAACAATTCTGCGATTGTATGGAGCTTTTCTCCCCCAGGCCTCCACTGAAAATGGGTCGTTGGGCCCAGTGGACTTTCCCGGTCAATAAATATATAAATAAATAAAATATTTGGGAATAGCAAATAACTCCTTGACAGAATTCATCTATTTTATTTTTTTATATAGTTTCTCAAATACTTTTTCTGCTGGAGATCTAAAGAGAAACACCTTGTTCAAGGGTGCATCTAGGAGTTCTGCTTTATCCTGGTTTGAAAAGTCCTCAATCCTCAGCCAGGCATGTCTCTGCATTATGGACCCCAAGTCAGTCACCATGCATGATTCATTAAATGCATCACAACCACATTTTACTGAGTGTTTAGTGTCTGGACACCTGGAAGGTAACATTAATCATCTCCTGGACATCCTTCTGCAGACTCTTATCCTGCATCCCCTCTGCATAGGATTTAATTTGTTCCTGTACTGCCTCAAGGTACTTGGTCATATGTGACTGGCAGTTCAGAGCTTTCATGGCCAAGGTGGCTGACATGTAAGTTTTCTTGCCAAAACAGTCAAGTAACCTGCTCTCCCTATCATTTGGCAAAAGATTCCTTGCCCACTAGCCCCATTACAGTATTCTGAAGACACCACTACAGGAACTGCCACTGAGTTTTAATAAAAGTGCCTTTGGGAACCAAGCACTGTACAGAATTGATCAGTCTTCATGGGGACAGGAGGTAAGGTATTGGACTGAAAGGATATGTCAGCAAGCACATCACCCAAGATAACATGGAATTGCCAGTAGTCTAGGGGTAGGAAGATTCAAATGCTCTCTGTAGTGATCTTGAGTCTTAGAAAGTTCCCTGGACTCCCAGTTGAAGGCTTCCTTCATTCTATGAAGGGTGTCTCAAAAGGATAAATCCTGAGGGGGGGGGGGGCATGCTGAGGACAGGGTGCTGTATATATGTATGCAAGTTTCTCTTCGTCCTTTACCTCTGAGGAATCTGAATCTCTCTGGTAGAACTGTCCCTTTCTTTTTCCAGAAGACATGATTCCTGACTCAGGTTCATTTTGCGACACAGGCTGTCTAGACTTCGTGAAATCCATAAAGTCCTGTGTTAACTTGGGTAAATCCTGTGGAGAGACCTGAGGGGATGAAATAGGAGACTCGGACAGCATTGTCTGGGACAAAGCTATCTCTTTGACTTGGAAGGACAGGGGATAGGGAAGATAAGGCCTCATGAGGCAGGCAGAAGCGACCTCAATATTGTTCTCAGGTAGTTCCTCACTTACTATCTCCAAAGGGATAACAACCATCTTGACATGAGCTTGACAACAGCTACTGTCATTTTCTCCCAGTCCAGACTCTAGATACCTAGATAGCTCTTTTTCCAATGTATAAAACTACAGTCACTTTCTATGGGAGAGATCCTGCTCCATGGAAAACTATAACTAGAAAACCCCTGATTCTGAAAGTTTCAGAACCCATCCTCTGCGTAGGTCAGGTCCCAGGAGAGAGGGCATACCTGGCTATACTCTCAGCTACCCCCACACACCTCTAACTTCCTTTTATCCTTCTTTTGTCCTTTGGGATCAGATGTGGAGTCACCAGATAGCAAGCCATTAGGATCCAACTTATTTCTCTTCTACTGCAGAATACTAGACCCAAACTCTTTACAAATGTTGCAGTGTACATCCACGAACTACACTCCAGGCAAGTCAAATATTAAGTGAGCTTGTCCCGGGGCATGCAATTTTACAGCCACATTTCAGATGAATTCTATATCCAGGGACCTTATCCTTCTCCACAAGGGAATCCAACAAAAAATTAACACTCAGGTAACACTAATGATAAAGGAAGCCAACGGAAATTACACTGACACAGACTCAAGCCTACAAGAATTAAGCAGCTCCTCAAGCCAAATTATTCACTCTTGCCATAACGCAGAAAGAAATGCATTAAAAATTAACAGCTAACTAAAAGGAAGCAAGACAGGATAACTAAAACAACCTCAACTGACTAGAAAAATAACTCCAAAAACTCTAAAAGGGAAATATCTAATCTGGAATTATGCAACCTTAAGAAGAAAAAAAGAAATCAAAGCACTCCAGAATTCTACACAAAGAGCATAGGATTGCCTCTTGATGTCAGAGAGATGTCGAGAGACAAGGAGGTGTGATGCATTATGAGAGCAGTAGGACGGCTGTGCCTGGCAAAGTCTAGTAGATGCAACTACTTCCTGATGACAATCAGTCCTGTAGCTGAAGTTGATGGACGAATTATGTAAGATCAGTGTTCTTACAGCCCATTTAATGGATGTCCATACCTAGCCAGCAATGTCAACTTCCTGTCAAAAGTGAGAGTGGCTAGAGGAACTGTCTTCCTAGATTGTGCTACTGAGAAGAGAAACAGACAGAGACTCAAGCTCACTACAGACAGCAATTAAATTTTCTGGCATTTATAAAAAATTATTCTTAGCGGCTGGGGTCATATATAGCTTGCTTGTTCTTTTTGGAGTCAGGGAGATTGTGTCAGGATTTTGGTAGCTGGCTTTCATGACATCTTGAAAAGCCTGAAACAAAAGAGGGATATTCTACTTCAACTCTGGCAAATACATCATTTTCATAATTCTTTATGATAGAGAGGGGGCTCATCTAAAGAAGTCTCCCATGTAGTTCACGTTAAACATTATGTCCTCTTTAGAAAAGTAAGAAAACTAAGATGTAGCTTTATGCTCATGGTCTGAGTCAGGAAATGTCCCATGTAAAATCTTAACTCTTCCTCAGAAGATTAAAAAAGACAGCCCTTTTTTTCTTTCTTTTCTTATTTGTTATGACCTCAGTCACTACTGACAAAGGTTTGCAGATTTTACAGTGAAAAAAGACTTAAGATAGCTCAGGGGCTGGAATTTAGGTTGTGTTAACACACATTGTGAAATGAGGTTGATTGTATATTTATTTTTATCAATACCTTATTTAATGTTTGGTATCTCTTGGCATTAGAATGTATATTTAGTAGTGTGGAATGTTGTTTTTGCGAAATAGACTTCTGTTACTTTAAGATTTGAATTAACTTAAGAGATTCGCGCCATTTTTGCTATTTAAATGCCATTGGTTCTGTAATGTAATATGGTCTGACGAAGCCCAAAGGTGAAAGCGCTTACCATTTTATCAGGATCTTGTTTGTGTGATCGAATAAAAGAATTTATACCTTTCGACTGCCTTTTGGTTATACTTCTACTTTGGACTATTTGAGTACTCTAATGTCCTAGATACATGGTATCGGTGTTTGATTTATTCCATGGTTTGCTCACTTCGTTATTGAATTTTATTACAATTTTTGTTGTTGCTTTTTACGAAGGAGCATTTACTCCACTACGGCACTTATTGGACTGTGTGTTATAAAGTAGCTTCTTGGATTATTTGGAAAAAAAAACCCTTTCTGGAGTAGACAGAGGTGACAGAATGGGAGTACTCATACATATCTCTGAAGAGCAGGGTATATATTTAGGAGTCGCTGCTTTGGGTTTTATCATAATCACATAGTCTAGATCTATCTGACAGAAGTTGTGTACCACAGTTCTGACGCTGCTACTGGCTTGATTTTAAAAGGTTATAGCAGTGGCATTGGAGACCGTTCTCAGGTTAACTTAATGACCATCTTTAAGTTTTGGAAGATGTCCAAGTGGATCTACTGTTTTCTGTTGAGCTGGTAAAGAATTTGCATATTTTAGCGGATGTAGTAATTGCTTCGTTAGGCTTCCAAAGTTTTTTTTTTTCTTAAGAACTTACAGGCTTTAAATATTGTTCAATTAAATGGGTGGACAGCATGACAGCTTTTAAATATCTCAGTTTAGTTGTATTGCTAAATGTCAGGCAAAAGCCATAAGACTCAAGTTTATGCTCATGTTTTCAAAAAACAAACCATTGTGAGGGGTAATTTTTGGGTGTGATTTGTCTCCCACATTTTGAATCAAAAATGATGCTTTTCTCTTCGTTTTTCACCACTTTATCATCAAAAAAGTATAGTTTTGTACCTACCATAAATGTAGATGTTCGAGTGTTCACCCTGCTGCAGTCATCACACTTGGGTTATCCTGCCGTCAGGCGGTCCCATGATCGGCCCGAATTCCAAAGTCTTGGTCCGGCGTCGGTTGCTGTCGCTTCTTCCCTGACGTCAGTGTGCCAGGGGTATATAAGAGGCATCCAACACCATTTTCTTCAGTTTTTCTTGCCCCAGATGTCAGGTGCCCCCAATAGGTAGGCAAAATATATATATAGATATATAAATATATATATATATATATATATATATATATATATATATATATATATATATACATATAGCTATATAAAAATAAAACAATACCCTTAGGCACAAGCAAATACACCACAGAGGTAGCATAGGATAGAGTGGTAGAGATAAGTTCAGCTAGTTCAGAGGGGATGGAGGGAGGGTAACCTGGACTGCAGCAGGGTGAACACTCGAACATCTACATTTATGGTAGGTACAAAACTGTACTATGTTCATCGTGTTATCCTGCTGCAGTCATCACACTTAGGTTGAATCCCAAAGCTAAGGATGGGAGGTGGAGTCAAACAGAGTTAGAAGAAGCTAGCAAGCTCTGCAAAACTGCAGTGGCAAAACCAGCTCTAGTCTTAGAGTATAGAGGTAAGTGATAGTGCTTGGTGAAGGTGTGCACTGAACTCCAAGTAGCAGCTTCCAGAATATCCTTGGTTGGCACTCCCCTGAGAAAGGCTGCTGATGTAGCTGTAGTCCTGGTGGAGTGGGACCTAATGTTAGCAGGTACTGGTTTCCCATGATGTGTGTAGCAGAAACGTATGCAATGCCCTATCCATTTAGAAATGGTCTGTTTTGAGATAGCTTTTCCTTGTGATCCTGTAGCATAGGCTACAAAAAGGTGGTCAGTTTTTCTGAAAGCCTTAGTTTTATCCAAGTAGTAACGTAATTGCCTGTGAATGTCCAAAGAGTGCTGGAGTCTTTCTCCTTTGTTCTGGGGATTTGGGAAGAAGGTGGGCAAGTGAATGGTTTGGTTTAGGGCCACACTGGATACCACCTTTGGCATAAAGGAAGGATTAGTTCGTAGAGAGACTCTGTCTTGATGAAAAATGAGGAAAGGTTCCACTGCCATTAGTGCCTGTAGCTCTGAGACTCTTCTAGCTGAGGTTATTGCTAGTAGTAGGGCAGTTTTCCATGAAAGAAATTTTAAATCAGCTGAAAAAGCTGGTTCAAAGGGCGGCAATGTAAGCTTTTCCAGAACAAAGTTGAAATCCCAAGTACATGTTGGAGCTCTCCTTGGTGGTCTTAAGTTCTTAGCCCCTCTGAGGTACTGTCTTAAGAGTGGATGTGAGAATAAAGGAGGATCCGTGCTGTAATGAGCTGAAATTGCTGAGGCGTGGATCTTAATAGATGAAAAGGAAAGTCCTTTGTGTAACATCTCAGTTAAATATTGTAGAATCTGAGGGATGTTTGGATCAAGGGGATTTAGACCTTTAGTCTGGTTCCAGGCGCACAATCTTTTCCATTTGTCTGAATATGTTTTCCTGGTGCTGGGCCTCCTGGCCTCCAGATGACATCCATAACCACTTTGGATAAAGGTGTTGACTGGTTGTTTAGGTAATTTGCCATGCAGCCAGGTTTAAAGTCTTGAGCTGGCTGTGTAGAATCTGATTGTCTCGCTGGGTGAGCAGGAGAGGAATTTGTGGCAAAATCCATGGTGGTCCGTGGGCCATGTTCCTTAAAATTGGATACCAATGCTGGCATGGCCAGTCTGGTGCAACGAGTATCATTTGTGGCCTCTCTAATCTGACTTACAGCAGTACCTTTGCTAGAAGAGGCAGTAGAGGGAAGGCATACACTGTTAATGTTTTCCAACTGAATGAGAGGGCGTCCACTTTCCAAGCTAGTGAATGGAAGGTCCTTGTGCAAAATTTTTGAAGTTGGTGGTTATGGGGGCTTGCAAACAGATCTATGTCTGGGCATCCCCATTTTTGAGCTATCATTGCAAATACTTGTGGATCTAGTTTCCATTCGTGTGGATCCATGATGTTTCTGCTTAGGTCGTCTGCCAATGTGTTTTTCTTTCCTGGCAGGAATTGTGCTTGTAATTGAACCTGGTAAGACAGTGCAGTGTTCCACAATGTCATTGCTTGCCTGCATAGAGGGTAGGAATGCGTGCCCCCTTGCTTGTTTATGTACCACATGACTGTGGTATTGTCCATCTTTATTATTAATTGTCCTGGGTGTAGAAGGTCCTTCAAAGCTGTTAGGGCATTCTGTACTGCTAGCACTTCTTTTTGATTGATATGCAGATGCCTCTGATCTGTAGTCCATTTGCCCTGAATGCACTGCCCTGCCATGTGTGCTCCCCAAGCATAGTCCGATGCATATGTTGTCATAGTTTGCCTGGCTGTGGGTAAGGTGAAAGGCTGACCCTTGTTGAGGTGACATGCCTGTGCCCACCATAGAAACTCCTGTTGAAGGCAGGAAATGAGTGGTATCATTGTTTCCGAGCTGTGGCTGTGCTGAGTCCATACACTTTTCAGGTACCATTGTAATTTCCTCATATGCAGTTTTGCAAATGGTATTAGTAGTATGCAAGATGCCATGAATCCCAAGGCCTGCAGAATTTTTCTTGCAGGGAGTTGGGTCTTTGTTGCCATTATTTTGAAATATTGAAAGAGCTGTCGTTGCTTGTCTGGCGTGAGATAAGCCATCTGGGCCGTTGTATTCATGCTGGCACCCAGAAATATTATGTTTTGTGAGGGCACTAGTTTTGATTTCTTTTCGTTTACTGTGTACCCTAGGCAACTTAGAAGGTGTTTGACAAATTCCAGATGCTTTAAAAGAATGTCCTTGCTTTCTGCTTGAATAAGGCAGTCGTCCAGGTATGGGTATATTTGAATTCCTCTTTGTCTGCAGTATGCAATTAATGGTGCCAGGCATTTTGTGAAGACCCTGGGCACAGTAGATAAGCCAAAGGGCAGTGCAGAGAATTGATAATGCATTGAACCTGCAATGAAACGGAGGTATCTTCTGCAATTTTGTCTGATAGGGACATGCAGGTATGCCTCCTTGAGGTCCAAAGTGACTAGCCAAGCATTCTTGCCCAGCATGGGAAGAAGCTGCTGTAGTGTTAGCATCTTGAATTTTGGTACTTGCAGATAGGTGTTCAGAATTGAAAGATCCAGAATGGGTCTCCTTGCTTTGTCCTTTCTTGGGACTAGGAAGAGTCTTGAGTAAAATCCTTGTCCTTGGTCCTGTGTAGGTACCTGTTGAATGGTTCTCATGTTCATGAGAGCTGTAATTTGTTTTTGTGCCTGTGCCCATTGATTTGGTGGCAGGTTTGGCATTCCTTTGATCCTTGGTAAGGTATGAAAGTGGAATCTGTATCCTTGAGAGACAATGTTTAGAACCAATTTGTCTTTTGTGATGATGTGCCAGTTGTCTGCAAAAAATGCTAGTTTTCCTCCCAAGGGAGTTGCCAGGAGAGATTTGCTTGGTAGTTTGAGGATAGAGTCATTGTGTTTGTCTTCTGCTAGCTTGGGGCCTGTCTTCTCCTCCTTTCTGGGTAGCAGAACCCCATTGGCGAGGTTTGTAAGGGCCTTGTGACTGACCTCTGCCCATTGGGCGTCTGTATTTGCCCCTCTGTGATCTGTCTGAAGCTGGAAAGGACCATTTTTTTGTTGGCCAATTTCTGCTGAAACGAGGGGGTTGTACCCGCAAAAAATCCTTGACCATTTGCATAGACTTTGCCTTATCCTCCATTTTCTTTAAAACCTCTTCTGCTTTGACACCAAATAATACATCCTGCTGTAAAGGTGCATCCAATAATTTTGCTTTAACATGGTCAGGGAGGGTTTGTTCTTTTAACCAAGCATGTCTACGTATGACAGAGCCAGTAACAGCTGCTCTACAGGAAGCTTCCAATGAATCAAATCTGCATTGTAAAGTATGTTTGCCCACCTGTTCAGCTGCATGCAACAGATCCTGCATTTCCTTGAATTCAGGCCGTTCTGAATGTGTGCTCATTTTTTGTTTTAACTGAGACATTAGGAATTGTTGGTAATTCAACATGTGAAACTGGCAATTTAATGTTCTCATAGCCAGAGTTGCTGAGGTGTATATTTTCTTTCCCCATCTATCTAGGGCTCTGGAATCCCTTTCAGAGGGCACAGGATTTTTAGCCATAGACGCTTTTGCTCCCTTAGGACCCTGGGAAATTGTTTCTGGGTCAGCTACAGGGCTTTTATAAAGGAATTTGTGTGAGTCAGGTACTCTGTAGTATCTGTCTGGTTTGGCTGGAGCAGGAGGTAGAGAGTCTGGATTTAAACTAGACTCCAAGTAAACATCATCCACAATATCTAAAACAGGAGGGATAGCAAGAGGTCTGTGCTGGGGTAGTAAAAGGAACTCTCGGAGCCTTTTCTTAGAATCTGAGTAATCCTGGCCTTCCCAGTGGAAATGTTCCCTCATGGTATGTAAAGTTTCCCCAAAAGAGTAGTCTTCAGGGGGAGACTCTGAGGGAATAGAGTCTTCAGCATCAGAATCTTCATAAGGTGGAAAAGTGTAATCCTGTTCCTCAGAAGAATCTGAGGAGAGAGAAACTTGGTCAGAGGATGCATAATCCTCCTCTTGTCTTGGTCTTTTATCAGGAGGGGGATGGGAACCCCTGATAAGGGTAATCAAATCTTCAGCCATCTTAAGCATCTGTTTCTTAGGCATGGGGCCTTGAACTGTAGACTGATGTACAGTTTTCTTAGGTTTTAAAGGAGTTTTAAGCTTAGCATAAGATTTAATGGTGAGTGTAGTCGGTCTGAAGACACCTTCTGCAACCGAAGGTGTTTCCACTGCACCGGTGTCTAGTTCTGCTCCGGTGTCGGTAGATGGCTGCATCGGCCTAGAAGGCTCCGCTTGGGAATCCACAGCTGTCTGGGGTTCCAGTTCTGCGGTCGTCAGGGGCTGCGTAGGCGCCTCACTGAAAACCGGAGAACCGGCGACAGGCCCAGCTGAGGCCTCGGAGTCTGGCTTATTCCTAGGCTGCCTGTCCTTATCCTTGCATTTTTTATGAATGGCGGTCGTCGGCTGCTCCGACGGCATGATATAATTAAATTTCCTACCAAAGTAATGCCGTGCGAAGTCAAAACTGCGTTTGATAGTTCGTTTATTAAACCTAGTGCAAAACCGACAACCTGTGACGGCTCGAATGCCAAAGTCTTGGTCCGGCATTGGTTGCTGTCACTTCGGGGTATATAAGAGGCATCCGACGCCGTTTTCTTCAGTCTTTCTTGCCGCGCGGTGCCCGAAGGTCTGGGCCTAGGCAAGGAATACAATAGGAGTGGAAGTCCTTATGAGGTATTTGCTTCCCACAAGAAATGCAATTGTTAACTTTTTCTGACATCGGACTGAGGCAAGAAAATGTTCCCCAACGGGGTACTTAGCTTTATTGAAGACTTTGGACTGAAATTCAAATCGAAAATCTCAGGTGTCGGCCGACCAGCACTTGCGAACTGCTTCTGCTTCGGGCACCGCGCGGCAAGAAAGACTGAAGAAAACGGCGTCGGATGCCTCTTATATACCCCGAAGTGACAGCAACCAATGCCGGACCAAGACTTTGGAATTCGAGCCGACTGCGGGACTGCCTGATGGCAGGATAACCCAAATGTGATGACTGCAGCAGGGTAACACGATGAACATCTTAAAAATGCTTCACAGAAGAAAACTGCTGACATGACAGCACGAGACCTATGACATTCAGATTGTGAGAAGAACAGGAGGAAGTCCATGCCAATGTGCTTCTTGCATATATTACAGCATTTGCCTCTTGCATGCAGAAGGGCCAGCTTGGAGAATATGATATGCCCAAAGTAAAAAGAAGGTGGTTAGATCCAAATGTTTATGAGTTTACTGCTACAGTGACTCTCCCCAAAGGTCAGACATAATGTTCACTTAAGAAATTAACCCCTTCCCCCAGAAATTAAATAAAATGGACAGGCATGCTAATATTTTAATTAACTGTAAATAAAACATCCACCTAGAAACACTGTTTTATTGCACTACTTCTTTTTAAACAGATGAAAAACAATTTTGATTTTGACAAAAACAGATATTCTAATCCAGGATGCACAGAACATGTGGCTAGGATATCAGACTCATTTACACATGCAGCATTCATCTGTGTACTGTAACACAATTACAGACACCAAGAGGTGGATAACACTACTTTTTTAATACATGTGAACCAAGACAAGCTGTATACAAAAGTATTCTATCTATACAAAATACAAGCTTTTTCTATTATATCATTTTAAATATTTGTTAATACTGTGAGCAACAAGTAAAATAACATAAGACAAAATATACAATTTTTGGCATTCAAAATAAAAACATATAAAGAATAGTTGTGTAAAATCTTACCATAACCATAGATGTCCTTCTCTTCTATGTTGCAGTATTCTTTACATGTGGAGTCCTCCGCCCAAGCAGCCCAATGTCCAGCCAGCATACAACAGCTTTTAGCTACTGCAAGGTAAGTGGGATGTGGCACATATGTGCTGACAACATCAGCCATAAAGGGACATCCATACTTACAATCCTCAGAACTGTAATGCCCCAGAAGGAACACCAGACCTAAGGAGCAATAAAATGCCATCCAAGGAAAGAAACAAGATGTAGGGGGTTGAAGGGAGGGACAGAATACTGCAACATTGAAGAGAAGGACATCTATGGTTATGGTAAGATTTTACACAACTATTATTTGTCCTTCTGTTCAATGTTGCAGTATTCTTCACATCTGGGAGAATGCCAAAACCTTAGTAGGAATGCCGGGAGGAGGAAGGAGCAGAGGAGTTTTGAACAGAAGTGCTTTCAACAAAGCCATGGAGAATGGTTCTAGCAAACCCTGCTCCAGATCTAGAAATGGTGTCCAACTTGTAATGTTTGGTAAAAGTATGCACAGAAGACCATGTAGCAGCCTCCAAAATAGAGTTAGTAGCCCAACCTTTAAAGAATGTACCTGAGGAAGCCACAGATCTAGTGGAGTGAGCATTAACAGGAGCAGAAAGAGTCTTACCATGGAAATCATAACAAAACAAAACTGCCTTAGACATTCAAGAAGAAATTGCCTGTTTAGAGACAGGCAAACCCAGAGCCCTGGGATGGAAAGATACACACAGCTAATCAGACTTTCTGATTGTCTTAATCTTATCCAAATAAAATCTGAGTTGTCTATGCACATCCAAGGTATGTAAGATCCTTCACTGGAGAACTGAGGAGAAGGGAAGAAAATGGGCAATTGAACAGATTGATTAAGAGACAACTCATTCACTACTTTGGGCATAAAAGAAGGACTGGTATACAAAGAGACCCTATCCTTGTGGAAAACCAGGAAAGGTGGGGAAGCCATCAAAGCTTGAATCTCAGAAACTCTCCTAGCAGAGGTTAAAGCTAACAGAAGAACTGCTTTCCAAGTACAAAACTTTAAAGAAGCTGAGGCTGCAGGTTGAAAAGGGGCCACAGTAAGCTTCTCTAAAATATAATTCAAATCCCAAGGAGGTGGAACTGGTTTCCTGGGAGGTTTAATATGAAGGACACCTTTAAGGAAAAGTTTTACTTCCAGTCTGGAAGCCAAAGGTGGAGATAATGGGAGACATGCAGAGATAGCTGACAAATGAACTTTCACTGATGAGTAGACAAAACCACTGTTAAGTAACTCACACAAGTAAGAAAGAACCACTGGAACATCCAATGAAAGTGGATCCAGATTTTGTGAAAGACACCAGATCGAAAACCTCTTCCATTTGGATAAGTAAGATTTTCTAGTACTGGGCTTCCTGGCTTCCTGCAGAACCCTAGCATGTTCTCTGAAAAAAGGTGCCTGAAAGGAATCAAAAATTGATCACTCACAGGGTCAGTTTTAGGATTAACTGATGTGGATGAAGCAGAGATTCCTTGTCTTGTGTGAGCAGATCCACTCTGTGAAGTAATTTGTGATGATTGCCCTTGGCTAAATTTAGAAGAAGAGAGAACCAATGCTGACTTGGCCAAAAGGGAGTCACCACCAATATACTTTTTAAATGGAGGGGATGCATGAAGAAAAATCCCCTTCCATGAAAAAGACAGGATGTCTACCTTCCAAGCCAGAGGATGTGGGAGTCTGTCAGAAAATAGATAAAGTCTGTTCAGAGGGGAGGCAAACAGATCCAGAAGACGAGTACCCCACCAGTGGACCAAGTCCAGAAACACATCCCTGTGAAGCATCCATTCTTAGGAGTGAGTCATGGGCCTGCTTAATCTGTCTGCCACAATATTTTGAGCTGATGGGATGTAAACCGCTTAAAGAGTCACCTTGTACTGAACTGCCATATCCCTTGCCATGAGAGCTAACCTGGAAAGAAGGAAAGACTTTATCCCCACCTGCCTGTTGACATTCCAGAGAACTGTGTTGTTATCCGTAAACACTTTCAGAGGACCTGGATTAAAGAGAGGATGAAAGGCCTGCAGAGCTAGAGTAAGATCCCCCATTTCCTTGATGTTGATATGCTCTTTCTTTTGAGAACGAGACCAAAGGCCCTGATGCAAATGTTGCCCCCAACCTGTGTATGAAGCATCTGTGAACAACTGTTGAGTAGGCTGGCACAGATGACGAGGACGTCCTGGATGCACAGCAAGTTGTTGAATCCACCACAGAAGCTCAGTTTTTAGAGATGGGGATAAGAGGGATCACAAACTCCAGAGGGTGAGCATGTTGCATCCAAACTGACTTTAGGTACCACTGAAATTTCCTCATATAGAGTTTTGCAAGAGCCAGCATGGGGATTGTGGATGCCATGAAACCTAGAAGTCTCAGAAACTCCCTGGCTGTAAGGAAGGAGAGAGACAGAAGGTTTTGGAAGAAGGAAGTGAGGAACTAATTCTTGTCTGTAGGAAGAAAAGCCATCATAAGGTTTGTTCTGAACCTGCACCCTAGAAAGATGTGGTCTTGAGAAGGGGACGGGCAAGATTTTTTGAAATTTATGGTGAACCCTAGACTTTGAAGGAAAAGGATGGCAAACTGCAGATTCTGAGTCAGCTGTTTTGATAGAGGAGCTAGAAAAAGGAGATCATCCAGGTATGGGTATACCTGAATGCCCTAGACCCTCAAGAAAGCAATCACAGGGGCCAAGGACTTTGTGAATACCCTTGGGGCAATTGAAAGTCTAAAATGCAAGGCAGAGAACTGAAAGTGCAAAGAAGCCACAGAGAAACGTAAAAATTTCCATTAAAGAGGATGGATGGGGATGTGAAGATAAGCATCTTTGATGTCTAGTGAGGCCATGTAAGACTGAGGGGGAATCAGGGGAAAAAAGAAGTTTTGTACTCATCATAACGTTCCATGTTGGTAGTCCATCTCACCCTTCATTTTTACATATGGGTTCGGAGCCGATCCTCGGCTCCGACTCGGCCGATTTACAAGCTGGAAGACTTCTGGTTGGCTCCTGGCTAAATAGGTATCTCATGGTGCACCACTACAATCCCCAGATCTTGTTTGCTGCTCACTAGAATAACGACCATAAAAACAACCAATACTAAAGGGTTTCCAACCCAGGGCAACCAAATTATTACTTCCATATCTTCTAGGATGGAGGCAGGAGGGCGGGTTCGTAAAAATGAAGGGTGAGATGGACTACCAACATGGAACGTTATGGTGAGTACATAACTTCTTTATGTTAGGTAGTCCGATCTCACCTTCATTTTTACATATGGGATAGCGTCCCTAGTGCCTTATTCTTGGGTGGCTCATTGGAAAATACTCTTGAGCACCGTGGAGCCAAAGGATGCTCCACCCCTGGATGCCAAATCCAATTTGTAATGCATAATAAAATTGTGAGGGGTAGCCCACGTAGCTGCTGCACAAATATTATCAAGTGATACCCTGGCTTGAAAGGCTGCAGAGGTAGACAGCGATCTGGTAAAATGAGCCTTGATCCTGTAGGGTAAAGGTTTGCCCTCGGAGCTATAGATAAAGGCTATGCAACTGGAAATCCAATTAGATAGTGTCACTTTAGAAACTGCTAAGCCCAATCTAGAGTCAGAAAAGAAATGAATAATTGATCTGGTTTCCGAAAGCCTTAGTCCGCTGTAGATAAAAACGTAGTTGTCTATGAACATCTAGCTGAAGAAAACGGTACTCAGCTGCATTACAGCGGTTAGGGAAAAAAACTGGGAGTTCTATTGATTGGTTTAAGGTAGCATTAGAACAAACTTTGGGAACAAAGGAGAGATTAGTACATAATGACACCCTGTCTTTGTGAAAAATCAAATATGGTGGCTTAATAGAGAAGGCCTGTAGCTTCGATACCCATCTAGCTGATGTGATAGCTACCAAAAACAAGGTCTTCCAAGACAAAAATTTTAGAGAAGATGAGTGGGAAGGTTCAAAGGGGGGAGAAGTCAATTTGGACAACACAAAATTTAAATCCCAAGAAGCCACTGGTTCTTGCAGAGGTGGTCTCAATAGAGTGGCCCCTTTCAAAAAGGTCTTGCATAGCTTATGAGACATTAAATTGGTATCTGGAAAACCTAAGTGAAAATGAGAAATCGCCGCCAATTGGACTCTGATAGTGGCAGCGGCAGATCCTTGCTTAAAAATCTCAGAAAGAAAATCCAGAATCACAGGGATAGAAGCAGTGTATGGATCTACATTCACTATCTGTGCCCAAATAGAAAATCTTTTCCATTTATTGCCATACGGCCTCCTAGTTGATGGTTTATGGGAGAGCATAAGAATATGTGACACTGAGGATGATACATCATGAAGCCTGATTAGGGATGGAACTGGAGCAGCCATGCTGTCAATTTGAGGGTGTGGATTGAGGGGTGTAGCGAACCCGACGTGAGTCAATAGATCTGGAGCTGGGTCCAGAATCCAATGATCATCCAGGAGGAGAGGCTCGAGAAAGGGGAACCAGACCTGATGAGGTCAGTAAGGAGCAATGAGGATCAACATGCTTCCCAGCCGACTGGCTTTCTGAATCACTTTGGAAATGAGAGCGATTGGAGGAAAGGCATACAGAGATCCCATGGACCAATCATGAGCCAGAGCGTCTCTGGGAGTCTCCCCCGAAGGGGGAATGAGGGAAAAATAGCTGCTGCATTTGGTATTGACTGGGCTGGCAAAAAGGTCGCAGCAAGGCTGCCCCCATTTCCGGAAAATCTGATCCACTGTTTCCCGTTTCAGGGACCACTCATGAGGCATTAGGATTGCCCGGCTGAGCTTGTTGGGTATCACGTTGGTTGTCTCTGGAATGTGCACTGCAACCAGAAAGCGCTGGGGAGAAATCGTCCATTCCCAAACTCGCATGGCCTCGCGACAGAGTGGGTAAGATCTGGTACCACCCTGTTTGTTGATATACCAAACCACCGACATGTTGTCTGATTGTATCGCAATTGTCCCTAGAGGAAGAAGGTCTTGAAGTGCTTGCAATGCCAGAAGCACCGCCCTCATCTCCAGAACATTGATATGCAGATGAGCCTCGTGTTCTTGCCATGTGCCTTGGACAGTCCTGCCGAGATAATGCCCCCCCACCCGATCTGGGAGGCATCCATGGTCACAGTAGCAACGGGTGGGGCCGGAACAAAGGGGGCACCCGTTATCAGCTGATTGGGAGCTATCCACCAAATAAGGTCCTTCTTGCATGATTCTGTCAGCAGGATAGGATGACTCAGTGGGAGAGATTGGAAGGACCACTGGGAAAACAGAAGCCACTGGAGAATTCTCATGTGCAACCTGGCTAATGGTACCAATAGAATTGTGGAAGCCATAGTCCTGAGGAGCTGAAGAACCCACTTCGCTTTGACTTTTCGCAACGGGAGAAAATGTCAAATTTGGGAGATTAACTTCTGTGCCCTGTCGGTGGGGAGATGACATGTCACCTTTGCACCTATAAAAATAACAGATTGAGAGAGCAATAATGCAGATTTTTTCCAATTTATGGAGATCCCTAACTGAGCACAAAGTTGAATCGTGGTGTCCCTGTTTTGGAGGAGTAGATGCCTGGTGGGGGCGGTCAGGAGCCAGTCATCCAAATACGGAAACACCTGGAATCCCTGATGTCTCAGGTGAGCTGTCACCTGAGCCCCCTGGGGGCTGTGGTGAGACCAAAGGGCAGAGCGTGAAACTGATAGTGACTGGCTCCCAGCCGGAAGCATAGACGGCTTCTGGATGCCTTGTCCATTTTTATGTGGTAGTAGGCGTCCTGAAGATCCAGAGAGCACATCCAAAATTCTTTCCCTAACAACGGGAGTATAAACTGCAGTGTTATCATCCAAAACTTGTCCTTCTTCACTGATTCATTCAATATGCTGAGGTCCAATATTGGCCTCCAAACTCCGGTTCGTTTTGGAACTAAAAAGAACCTGGAGTACGTTCCGGATCCTATCTGGTCTGCTGGGACGGGCTGGATGACTCTTTTTACGAGCAACTTGTTGATCTCCACAGTTGCCTGATCCCTGTGATTGGGTGGTACATCTGGGATACTTTTGGGAACAAATGGTGATAGGCAAAAGGGTATGATATAGCCTCTGGTAACAACTCTTTGTACCCACTTGCCTTGGGTGATATTTAGCCAGGCTTCTTGGTACAAAGAAATGTGACCCCCGACCGACACCAGAGAAGCGCAGTCGGGCTCCATATCAGGAGTGGTGATAAGGCCGTCTTAGAAAGGAATCACGGCCTTGTTGGTATTGCGGACCACCCCTGCCTCTAGGGCGACATCTGCCATTTCCTCCTCCTCTGCCGCTGAAGGAGGAGTCACCCTGTGTGTCAGGAAAGACCCTCTGGGATTTCTTGAACCACATTTTACCGCCTGTTTGGCCCTTGGGGTATGGTCTGGAAGGGACAGTAAAATGCACTCCCATGGCAGAAAGTGTCTTTCCTTCTTGCTCACACCGAGTGAGTGTATCCTTCACCTTGGAACCAAACAATGAGGAACCATCAAACAGGGCACTGGAGAAAGTAGACTTGAACGGTTCCGCAAAATTACATAAGGGCATCTAGGAGTGGCGCCTCAAGGCATCTCCGGAACCCGCTGCTCTACTCACTCCATCCGCAGCATAAGAGATAAGTTGCATGGAGGAGTTAACCACAGAATTTAAGGTGGACAACTGAGTAGAAATCTTGTCAGGAACTCCCTCAGTACATGCACCTTGTATGGAATCTCCTAACTCCTTGATGAGATCCCTTTGCAACCTCGTGAAGTGTATGAGATAGTTCAGTGATTGAAGGGTAAAGGCCGCTGAACTAAAAATATGCTTCCCAAATCTGTCCATCTGTCGAGACTCCTTGTTTGGCAGATGAACAGATGAAGAGGTCTCCGCTAACTCTTTCTTCGTGGCCGCCGCCACCACCATGGCATCTACAGGAACACCCTTGGACAAGAACTCTTTACCAGGAGGGGAAGACAAGAACTTATTTGGTCTCCTGGGGACTAGCTCCAAGGTGTCAGGAGTATCCCACACCTTTCGACTAACTAGTTCAATCAGTTCATCAAAAGGTGGGGACACCCAAGTGGCAGAAGGTTGAGACCCGAAAGCCTTCAGGTACACCGACTCCTCATCAGAAGGGTTAATAGTGGGCCAGTCGTACCTCTGTCTAAGGATCTCTAAAATGTCCACAAAGGAGACATCATCAGAGGACGACTTTGGGGACCCTTCCGACTCCTCGAGGTCAGTGTCCGATGTCAAAGACTCATCCTGGGAGTCAATATGTTTCCTCTTACATAACCTCTTCCGGGGAGGCTCCTCATAATGATATTCCGGGGAAGCCTCGGAAGAGTGGGGGCCACCAGCCGATGACTGCTGAGGCTGCGGGTCTCTGTGTCTCCAGAGAGAGTAGGGGCTGAGACTGAAGGGGGTGCTCTCAGGGGAAGAGTGCTGGTGCTACTGTTAGGAGCTGGAGAATGAGACAGCACGCTCCTCATCATCTCAAATGCCAACCTCTCCAGCTCCAAAGACTTCCCCCGCTCCAAAGAGATGCGGGTCGGTGCCAGAGCCAAAGCTGTCGGCTCTGAGACAGATGCAGGGTCCGAGCTTACCCTGGCCGAAGCACTGAGAGGAAGGCTCGGAACCGAAGAAGATCGATTGCAACTCTCCCTGTCGGTGCCGATAGGAGAGCTTCAGCCCCTGGACACGAAGGATGGCACCGAACGTGTCAGAGCCGAGCCCGGCTCCAAGGCAGCAACAAGATGAGTTGGAGCCAGCATTTCCTCCATTGGCACCAAGCACTCCAGCTCCAAAAGGCCAGTATGGCTCAGAGGAGGAATAGTAGACAAGGGCAAAGATGGGCCAAGTGGCTCCGGAGCCGACTGGGTCGGTGCAAACAATAATTTTGGTAAGGCAGACGACTTCACGAGTCTCAGCACTACCCTCTCCTCATCTTCTTCTGAAAGGCTCCTGGAAGACATAGTTTGGGATCTTGACCTGGGGGGTACTGGAGACTTAATTGTTACTGAAACTGGTAGGGAACTTACAGACCGGCTCCGAGTAGCAGTGTCAACTGCTGTATCAATAGGTTCAGAGATCGGTTCCGAAACACCTATAACCGACTCTGACACCACCATGATGATCTCCTTCAGCTCCGAAGGCTGAGGAGTCGAGGAGGCAGATTTAGATTGTTTTGACTGTTTAGGTGGTGGCTCCGAAACACCAGCCGGTGCCGGAGAAGGTCTTTTTGAGGATTTTGATTTCCCAGACTTAGAGGAAGCCGAAGAACTGGATAGTGCTTCCTCAAAGCATGGTTTCAAGAGACCCTTGAGTATGAGTTTGTTCTTTCTCTCCTGTAACACTCTAGGAGAGAAAGCATGGCAGAACAAACACGACTCCTTTAAGTGGATGGCCCCTAGGCAGTAGACACAGCTACTGTGGCCATCCGTTCAGGACATCTTTTGGGAGCATTTCATGCACTTTTTGAACCCCGAGGGTTTATGCTCCTTACTTTCCTTGGACATCTGACACACACACACACAGATACACACACACACACAGACACACAGACACACAGACACACAGACACACACACACACACACAGACACACAGACACACACACACACACACACACACACACACACACACACACACACACACACACACACACACACACACACACACACACACACACACACACACACACACACACACACTCACACACAACCCAGAGAGATTGAAAGGGAGAAAAGAAGGAGGACTAGGTCCTCTAACTTAAACGGGCCTAGCCTGGTGTAAAGAAAGCTAGCTAAAGAGTTACACTAGGACTAGGTCCTCTAACTTAAATGGGCCTAGCCCGGTATAGTGAAACTAGGTCTTCTAACTTAAACAGACCAGAAAGGAAAGCCCATGCACACAAGAGAAACCATAAAATACACAATAAATGTCTATATTCCTAAGAAAAACAGGTAGTATACTTGCAATCCTAGTAAATTCACAAGCGGATCCCCGCCAAAACAAACAATGTCAAAATAGCAGAACTAACTGCCAAAGGTGACCAAAAAAAAGGTCAGAATAACAACAGACAAGACAACAGGAGCTCCTGTTGACTAAAAGTGGAAAGCCGCCAAAAACTCTGCCTAATATCAAAAAAATGCGCAATGGCGCCTAAACTAACTGGCACACAGGATACCAATAACAACTAGTTAAACTAAGTTGCACTCACAAAGGGCAAGCAATACAACTGCCTAATCTATTAGCAACACTAAATATACAATAAAGCATTCAATATAAAGAATTTTGAAAAAAACTTAGCCAGAGCCAAGAGAAGCACAACCGAACTTGTCGACACGGCAAACGAGATCTGGGGATTGTACTGGTGCACCATGGGATACCTGCTTAGCCACAAGTGAACCAGAAGTCTTCCAGCTTGTAAATCGGCCGAGTCGGAGCCGAGGATTGGCTCCGAACCCATATGTAAAAATGAAGGTGAGATCGGACTACCTAACATCAAGAGTTTGTAAAGACAGCATGCAGAAAGATGGCACTTTTAGGAAAGTGTTTAAGTGGCAAAGATGCAGATTTGATCTCCAAGGACCACCTTTTCTGGGGACAAGAAACATTTTTGAATAAAAACCTCTGCTTCTCTGATCCACTGGCACCTGTTGAATTGTGCCTTGTGGAAGTAACTCTTTTAGAACTTCTATAAACCAATTCAGTTGGTTTGTTGGGGGGGCTTTGGAAAGAGACAGACAGATGAAGAGATACAGGGGTAAAACTTGGAAGAAGCTGGCAGTCACAGAGTACTTGGCCTGGCTGGAAAGGACTGCTGGGAGGAAGGTGCAGAGCTATTAGTCTTAGATTGTGGAGCTCTCCTAGCAGTCTTTTGAGGTCTAGAAGAAGAAACTTAGGAGGAAGATGGGTGCGCTGGTCTTCTAACAAAAGATATTTTTGCAGGAAAATTCCTGTGGAATTTTGGAACAGGAGAAACAAAAAGGTGCTTCAAATCTTGAAATTCCTTTCTCTTCTCTTGCAAGGCCTCAAATAAGTCTACAGCTGCAAAACGAAAAAGAGCAGCTTTACCTAGGGGTGCATCCAACAATTTTGCCTTAATGTTGTCTCGCAATGGTTGAAGCCTCAACCAAGAGTGCCTTCTAAGTACAAAATCAGATGCAGCTGCTCTGCAGGATGCGTCAACAGTATCATAACTGCACTTAGTTGAATGTCTAGCCACTTGTGAAGAAGCTGCAAAAACACACAACTTGATTTTTAATGTCAGAATCTGGAAGCTGAGCAAGATCTTGAGAGGCCTGAGAAAGTAGGACCAATGAATACCTAGACATATGAGTCTGATAATTCATAGCCCTGATGGCTAAAGTGGAAGAAGTATAAACTTTCTTAACAACTTTCTCCAGAATTTTACTCTCCTTATCACAGGGAAGTAGTTTAGAGGAAAAAGACAACTCAGAAGATCTCTCTGAAGCAATGGAAACAACTGCTGGATCAGCTGAAGGTCACTTATACAAGAACTTGCAGTCATCGGGCACCTTGTAGAACCTGTCTGTCCTCTTTGGAGCAGGGGCCTTAGAAGAGGAAGTGAAAGCATCCAGGAAAGCTGGCAAAATGGGAAGCACAGCGGAAGGGCAAGGAATTTCCATTTCTAGACGGTCATAATACCTTTTTTGCTCTTCAAAAATCTGTGAGCAGTCCCATTTGAAAAATTCCCTCATTTTGTTAACTGTCTCTCCAAACGAAATCTCTTATATCGGACCCCCCATTGGATTCCTCCTCTGGAGAGGCATATTCTAAAGGGGAAGTAATTTGTGTAGAATATGCTAAGGAATCCTCATCAGAGGAAGAATCATCATCAGATAATACCTCTTCTCTAACTCTTTGAACAGGAGAAGATGAGAAAGAAGAAACAGCAGAGGAAGGCTTCAAAGCCATCAAAGCCTTAATCAGCCCCTGAGCGAAAGTATCCTAGTCAGACTGAGGACAGAAAGGAACTTGAGAGTGTTTGGTTTTCTGTTTTTTCTTAACATGCATTTCTACATGAGAAGATATGGAAGAACCCAACGCAGGCCTATCATCTGCGACCGACTGTGGAATCTGTCCCCTAACTGCAGCAGGAGGTATGTCCCTAGGGCCCTCTAGTGCACAGGGCCATGGTTCCCCTTGTCTATCCAAAATGGATGTCTGCACTGCCTCTGAAGATGTGCCTAGGTCGGACTCCTGAACGGCTTCCAATGAGGTACCTGCCAAGGAGCAGGACCCAACCTCTGAATGTAACATTAGGTCTTCACTAACCTCAAGGAATACGTTGGTGGAAAGACGCACAGCTGAAGAGGATTCAGGC
Source organism: Protopterus annectens (assembly GCF_019279795.1). NCBI lineage: Eukaryota > Metazoa > Chordata > Ceratodontiformes > Protopteridae > Protopterus > Protopterus annectens. The sequence goes on from NC_056731.1 coordinate 514,223,860, forward strand.
CTAGGCTTGCTAACCTTCTTCTTTAAAATCAGATACGCTGAAGAAACCCCAGAACCCTACATAACATCCTTAGCCAGATGTTTAAGTCATTGATTCTCTAAATAATGTTTCAAAGTCGAAAGCTGGCTATGTAAAGTTTTAGGGACAAAGGCCTGACAAAAGGAACAAGAACAGTGGTCGTGATTGGGGACTAAGCAGAAAAGACAAAGATCGTGGCTGTCTTTATGTGGAATCTGCCTTCCACATCTACACTTGTCCTTCCTGGATGACATAAACTAAGTAAAAAAGGCAGCAGCAAAGAAATAAATGTCCAATGGGGCACTTATCTGAAAGCTGACAGCAACCAACAGAATCAGGCAACAAACTGATGTACTAGTCAAGTGATCCGAATGGCAGCAGAAAAGTTCTGAGGATTGTATGTGCAGATGTTCTTTTATGGCTGATGTTGTCAGCACATATGTGTGATGTTCCACATACCCTGCAGTAGCTAAAAGCTGTTGTATGCTGGCCGGATGTTGGGTTGCTTGGGTGGGGGACACCCACATGAAAAGAATACTGCAACACTGAATAGCAGGACATCTTCTACACAACAACTTTAATGCAATATTTAAATAAAACAACCAGTAAAGCTTATTTACATTGCCATCATCAACCTTAACACATTCCTTCCGCACAGAGTGAAATGTCATCTTTAGTCATCGCTGTCACTCCCAGATTCACTCAGCTGCAAGTCATTTCCTGGAAGAGAAATCAGGTAGATTTCACTACAACTGAATAGGCATTACTGCTTAATTTTCTGATTGTAGTGTAAGTGTGATGAATGTAGGACATTTACAGGCAAAATAATTATTTACATTTGCATTTGTTGTATTAATTTGAAAAATCATCAGTCTTGTTTTCTCCACCTTCCATCTACTCTTTGTTTCTAGTGATGTGTCATTAAAGATCAAAGCAAATAACATGCTTAGATGGACTGTGTAGGCTGCCACACAAGAAATCAACTTTAATAATTAACAAATAAACAATTACCTTATGATCACTTGTACTTTCAATATGACTTACCCATTGTTGGTTCTTTGCCCTCAAAGGTAAATGAAGCAGAGTTGCTAAGTTGCACAAAACCCACATTTTGAGTGCATTAATAAATATAATCAAAATGAGCTTCAAATATTTTAAAATACACTGTTAAAAGGAACAAAATTCCGTGGCATACAAATTTTGGTCATAGTTATGTGGCTGCCATAAAATTTAAATTTCTTTGGATAAGTGCATTTTGTTGCCATAATTTCAACCCTGCAGTTAATATCTTATATGATATAGTTAACAGCATTTCATTTTTCTTTTACATATTTTCTGGAAGGTAATTCACTACAATTACTTTTATTATATTTATAACATACTTTCAACCACCTAATTTTTAAATATGGAAAATGGTGGTCATGGAAATATCAGTTACAAAGAAGGAGACAGAGTTATCAACTGCTAAACCATACTGAAAACTAATATACAGCAACTCTAAACTATCTGCTGCACAATATATTCATATCACATTCTGCAATTAATAGGCATGTTAATAGTTCAGCAGTTCCACTTATTTAATGAAGTCTTTAACTAAATGATGTATTTTTCAGAAATACATGCAGCAGAATAGTATATTGAGTTTTTCCACTTCTTTCAATTTGATTAAGTTGAACTTTTGACGTTCTGTTCTTGTATGTTTATTTGTATTGTCCGGCCTCTGATTCAGATTGTAACTGAAAAGGGTCCTTACACTAGTTCATTTCTGAGCAAATTATGTTGAAATTATTGAAAGATCCAGGAAATCATTCAATTTATATCAGCAAGGTTTTAGCCCCAGGAGGTCAACTCTAACTTACTTGAGTTCTACAACGACCTGTCTTTAGCACTTGATTCTATTCTGTCCGTTGGTGCTGTCTGTATGGATCTAGCAAAGGCTTTTGATGTGCTTTCACATAGGTCAATTGGCATAACTCTTAGGAAATATAAATTTAATCTACTGCTGATTAATTGGATTAGTCAAAATGGTCACACGCAATGCATCTCAATTAAACGTCATCTTTCTAAACCACCTGCCAGTGCTATCAGGAGTTCCGCAGGGTTCTATGCAGAACCCTTTTCAGTTTAATTTGGATTTCTCATCAAGTCCTATTAATAAACATTGCTGGCAACAAAGTTCGCTGATGACTGTAAGGTGGTTTAATTACTTGACTACAATGGAGATTACACACCTATAACACAACTTTTAAAACAGTTTTCAATTTGGGCTGAGCAAATCGATCTGTAATTTAGTACTAATAAATGTGAAGCAATGTACGTTGGAAGACCAGTTGTTAAACCAAAGCTGTTTTGTAATGGAGCTATTTTACGAGACTAGATCTGGGAGTGGTAATTCCTTCTGACTTTTCATTTCCTAGTCATATAAATAGTATTAGAAAACATACCTTGTATCTCATTGGAGTTATTTTTAAAACAATTTCTTTAACAGACGATTCAAATTTAGTTATTTTGTACAAAATTTACATCCGACCTTTCTTGGAACACGACAGCTCCTTTTGTATTTATAATAGAACTTATGTTGCTCTAACTGAAAAAAAAATAGAGGAAGTTCACAAAGTAAATATCTTTTGTCCATTTCTATTCTCCAAGTCTTTTGGGATTCTAATACCATGACATGAGTGGGCCCAATTCCTAAGTTAAAGTATGATTCAAGTTCATAAGATTAGTATTGTGTCAGTCTTTGATGTTAGTCAAAAGTGCTCTTCACAGCACTAGCAATATGTCCAGAACTCCTGCAATTCATACAGAGTTACATGTATTGGTAACATATCTAAATATAACTGTAAATTCTTTTTTATGAGACCAGTTGCTCCTATTATTATTGGAACTGTGTATCCTTCCACATTGCCCTCACTTCTGCCTGCAAATTCTGGTATTTTATGACTTTGTATCTCTTTGTACATACTTTTAGCTTCTATGGTGGGCTCCTATTCTTCTCTTATCGCAGGCTGTGTCTGGGGAAGTACAGCTTCTGTGGGGTTTTCTTCGTTCAGAAGCTGCTGGAAATCCTCCTTCCATCTGCCTTAGATGTCCTGTGGACCAGTAGGCAGGTTGTTGCTGACAGCCCTTTTGAAGGGTGTCTATCTTTTTTATCTTTCTGTCTTTGCTTGGAACCTGATAATAGTTTCTTTGTGCCACCTACTGAGTTACTTTCCAGAAGCTGATAGAGTGCCTCCAATGCCCTGTTTTTTGCCACTGCAACTGCTTTCTTAGTTTTTGTGTTAGCCAACCAATATTCCTTCCTTGCCTGGTCCGTTTTTTCTATCTCTGACTTTTTCCTGCACTCCTTCTTTCTTTTGATGACTTCCTAGACTTCTGCATTCCACTAGCTTTCCTTATGTACCTTATTTGCATACCTGGCTTGGCCACATATCAGTTCTGTAGTCCACACACATGCTGTATTGAGGTGCTGCCATTCTTCTTCTTCAACTCCACTTACTCCCTTCTCCTCCTCTTCTTGGGGTTCTATAGCCCTGAGTAATTCTTTGAACTGTTGTACTTTCTCTCCAGTCAGCTTCCAGGTCTTCAGACTTGTCCTCTGTTGATTTCAGAGCTTTCTCTGACCACTGCTTGCAGCTGATTGTGGCAAACAGTGGTTTATGCTGTGGGCCAACTGTTTCACTGGAGATGACTTTGCAATCACTGATTCTATGCCAGTGCCCTTTCCTTTCTAGGAAGACGTTTACCTGAGTTGCATGTTGCCACTCTTTTAAATGATCTTGTGACTATCTCTTTCTGAACCTTATGTTGGTTACTATCAAGCCATTTCCCAGACAGAAGTCTAGAATGGCCTTTCCTTCTTTATTCCTGTTGCTCCGCCCATGTGGACCGAGGCAGTCCTCATATCCTGTTCTGTCTGTCCCGACACATGCTTTCAAGTCACCCATTATCAACACCAATTCATGTTGTCCTGCTTTATGTAGTAAGTCCTGCAACTGCTGTATGAATGCACTATTTTCCTCATTATCATAACCCTGCTGTGGGGCAAAGGTTGAGATTATCTGACTGCCATGAGTCTTTCACTGATTCTGATGATATCCCTCACTGCCTTCTAAAACATCTCTCTCACCACAATTCCCACACCATTTCTAACCTGGCTTCCTCCTGAGTAGTAGACACTGTCTCCCAAGCCAAGTGTCTTTGCTACACTGCCCTTCCATCCTGTCTCTTGGATACAGAGGATGTCCAACCTCCTCCGTACCATCATGTTATCCACTTCCAAGCTCTGTCTTGTTAGTAAACCTACACTGAGTGTAGAAATTTTTAGTTCATGTTTGGCAGGTTGATTGGTTTTATGTCCAGCTTTCACTTGAGAGAGCTATGCCAGGTAACCCAGGCTGGGCAACTGGACACTGGCCGTCCACTATCTTATTGACCCAGGGCTGCTTGGCTTTATGGCAGGTACACACTGCCAATAGGAGCACATACATTTCTTTCATCATTAGGATAGTTTCCAGGAGTAGGTCAGGTCCTTAACCCACATATTACAGCAAACAACCCATGCACATTTGGCAACATTAATTAGCATGACCAAATCACCTGGAGACATATTTTACACTGCTGAGTGGATAGCCCTGCCACAGTGCACAGTCTGTGATCCGTGTTCTCCTATCTTGAGGATACTGCGCACCACAGTAGATGCCCAAAGTGGTTGGTCTGTACAACTCTTCCCCCTGTAGGGCACCATGTAGAGTCTGTGCTGCTGCCCACAGCTCCATTCATTGGTGAGTTTGAGATGGAAACACTCAACATGTTTTTTGGAGGTGGGTAGAGCACCACAGAGACACAGGGAGAACATGCAAACTCCAAACAGGCATTGGCTGTAGGCCTTGATCGAACCATGTACCTTGTGCATGGGAGGCAAAGACCTTAACTATTATACCAACTGGTTGTACTTATGCCAACTGGAGAAATGACTGCAGATCTATACATATAATCAATTGCGAGAAGCTCCATACCTCCTTCAGAACAGGGAATCTATAACCTTGTTATACATTGATTTTTACAAATCAACTTGATAAGCATGAAGCATTTTTCTTGTTTTCCTGTCTAAGTGATCCAGTATCTTTTGGGGCCAGTCAATCACTCCAAAACTGTAAGTTAGAACAGGATGAGCAAATTGGTTTATAGCTTCAACTTTGATCCTGGATGTCAGGGCAGATTTCAGTATTAATTTTAATCTTCTAAAATATTCCTTACTAAGTTTTATTCACATTTGTTCGTGTTTTACTGTTGATTCTGCATCAGTTCCCAAATATTTATACACTTCCTCTTGCTCAAGTTCTTTTATATCACATTCCTGTCCCAGACTCCTATTTTGTTAGTGCTGCAGCTTTCCTGCTTTAAAGGTTGCTTTTGCATATTTATCGAGACCAAATGACATTCTTATATCATCTGATAAAGTTTTGACCAATTGCAGTTGTGCTTTCAGTTCCTCATCTGATGAACTATACAGTTCTAAATCATCCAGAAAAGAGGATTAGAAATCTTTACACTTTGTTGTTTTCTGGGAACCAAATTGTAGCCATGACCTAATCTGTTAAGTAGACATCTTTATGGGTTAAGTGCAACACAAAAGAGCAGCGGTGACAAGGAGTCACCATGGGATAGCCCCCTTTGAATTTTTAATCCTGGGATAATAATTTGTCCTTTATTACAGCTTAGCTGTAAAGTGGTTTGACACTGTTTCACGGTTACTATAATGTAATCGATCAATGTAGGGTGTATCTTACAGATATGTAAGCACTCTTTTATCCATGAATGTGGGATGCTGTCAAATACTTTTTTGTAGTCTATCCATGCCATATTTAGATTCTTCCCCTTTTTACAATTATCCATTATGACTTTATTTAACAACAAATGATCTAATCCATATGACTTTCTTTTGTTACTCTTTTGTTCTATTTCCATGATTGAGTTTTCTTCTAAATGACTATAAACTCTGCCGGCATCAATTCCAGTGTATAGTTTACACAGTGTCAGAAGGCTAGTTATTGGTCTGCAGTTTTTAGGATAACTTGTAAGTTCATTCTTAAAGAGGAGTATTGTTTTAACTGTTGCTAAACAGGTCAGCTTCTGTTCGGGGGGCACATATAAATAGTTCTTACTCATGGCTAAATCTTCATGTAAAGATGTTAATACTTTTAGCCATAAGTTATGTACTGCATCTGAGCCTGCGGTTTCCAATTAGGAGCTTTTTTAATTTTGTTTCAGTTTCTCTGTCCGTTACTTCATTCTATTTCATATCCTGTACATTTTAACTTCTTATTCTTTCTTTTACTTCTTCTATCCATTCAGCATCTTTGGTACGTCCCACAGGATCTTCATAGATATTGCTCCAAAAAGTGTCTATTTCTTCTTTTGTGGTGTTTATATTCCTTTTGCCTTGTTTCCCAGTTCTCTATAAAACGTTTTTTGGGTCATCAATAAATTGCTTATTTAGTACCTTTCCTTTATATTTATCGGCATATCTTCTAAGTTTTTCTGCCTGTGCTGATATCTTTAGTTTATTATTTGGAATAGTGTACGACAGATCCTGGTCTGTTCTGATACAGCACATTGCTTTTATCATGTCTTGTTGTGTCTTTCGGCTTTTCCCGGTTAGGGGTCGCCACAGCGGAACTCCGGTCTGCTAATGATTGGTAGTTGATTTTTACGTGCCGAGTTACCAGCCCTGATGTACAACCTTCAACGAAGGTACGCCCATTCACGCATATCTCCAAGCAAAGACGCTCTAGCTGAGAATCGAACTGGACAGCGTCTTACTGTGAGTAGACAACGCTACCGCAGCACCACCACCGCGGGTACATTGCTTTTATCATGTCTATCTTTCTGAAAATTTTTGATCTGTTCCTTCTTCTGTAGTCTTCTAACACCAAAACTTCTAATTGTTTTATAGTTTTTGGTATTTGATAGCATGATATAATTTGATTTCTCCCCTTCCTTTCCTTTATTGCCCTGTGTTTTGTTGTAACAATTTGTCTGTTATTAATGTAGCTGCACAGTAATATATCCTGTTTACTTCTGTTATATCGCATACATTTCTATGCACATTCTTGATTACTGTTTCATTTGTTTTATCAAACTTCTAACATTTTGGGTCTTATTGACTTTCTTTAGTCTCTTTATTTCATTGATCTCAATGTGTCTATCCATTTCTATTAAACCAAGCAACTCTTCCCTTAGATCATTTATTTCTAAACTAAGGGCAGTTTCTTTGTTCTCCATTTCCTGTGAGCATTCTACAGAAAGTAAAGGAACATCTTCCTGTGCCATATTCTCTTTATCTTCATTCTGTCATCCATTGCATATGGGAACTCACTGGCCGATCACTCCACAACAGAGACTGCATCAGAGCTGCCACAGTTTCCTGTTCCTTCCCTTGCTGTGAAACTCCAAATGAACTTTTGTACTGGTTTACTAATGATGGCTCCAAAATATCTTCATATGGCAACTGATCAGATGCTTCCCACACCACTGGTTTCTCCTTAATTTAGAGATTCGTTATTGTATCATGCTGCGATGCTGTCAGTTAGATTTTCTACACTAAATCTTTCACTTTGCGGGTAATCCATAACTTCAGCTTCTATTTCTTTAACTTCTCCATTACTAATCCTCTTTTCTACTTTACCCCTTTGTTTTCTTATTTTTTGTACTGTAAAATTTTCCATATCCAGATGCCTTTGCCTGTATTTTTGTACTGATTAGTTTTGCTTTCTCCTTTGCATAAATATTGCACCATGTTAAATCTTTTTCTTTCCTATGCCCATATTTCTTCTTCAGATGTCTCCCACTCCTCCTGTTGCTCCTTACTTGGGGAAATCATTGTTCCATCATGCTGTGATATAACCTGTGTTAGACTTGCTTACACTAAATCCTTCACTTTGCAAGTATTCTTTAAAATGAAGTTATGTACTCAGCGTTATGTTCCATCTGTGTTGTCCATTTTCATACTTCCTCAACCTGTGGGTTTGGTTCCGATCCTCGGAACTGACTTGGCCGCTACTACACCTCTTGGGAATCAAAAACCTCTCGAGCTCAACCTTTACCCACAATGCACCTATCTCAATTACTTCAGATTGGGTTTGCTGATAGAAACAGAAAAAAGGTTTTCATGGAGACTATATCTGGAACTGTAAAACTATACCAAAAGGGTAACAATCTATCAATCCTCCGTTCTTCCAGAAATTAAGGGAAGAATGTTGGAGGGTGGGGAGTTGAGGAAGAATGAAAATGGACAACACAGATGGAATGTTATGGTGAGTACATAACTTCTTTATCTGATATTGTCAATTTTCTTTCTATTCTCATCCTGTGGGACAGAGTTCCCAGCTACCTTATATTCTGGGTCGCCTCAAGGAAGGATGTCCCTAAGTGCCATTGAGCCGAATGATGTTCTACCCCTGGAAACCAGATCCAATATGTAATGAGTAACAAAGGTATGAGGAGTAGTCCAAGTTGCTGCTGCACAGATATCATCTATGGAAGCTGTACACTGGTATACAGCTGAAGTTGCCCTGGTTGAATGGGCTCGCAAGAGTTTTAACAAGGGAATGCATGACTTGGAATAAAAAAAAAAAAAATGACATACAATCAGTGAGCCATCTGGCTAACGTCACTTTGTTCACAGGTTTTCCCAATCTGGTATGCGAGAAGGAAACGCATAATTGGTCTGACTTCCTGAAATATTTTGTTCTGTTAAGATAGAATCTCAATTGCCTGTGAACATCTAGCAAATGTAAACAATATTCACCTTTGTTACAGAAGTTGGGGAAAAACACTGGCAGGTTAATACATTGGTTGATATTGGTCTCTGAAACCACCTTAGCTAGAAATGAGGGGCTGGTTCTGAGCAAGACTCTATCTTTGTGAAAGACCAGGTATGGTGGTTTAGAGGATAAGGCTTCAATCTCTGAAATCCTTCTAGCAGAAGTTACTGCCACTAAGAAAATAGTTTTCCAAGACATGAACTTGAGATTGCAATCATTACCTGGCTCAAAGGGGGACTGAGTGACTGCTTGCAATACCAAATTTAAGTTCCATGGAGGAGTAGGAGCTTTGTAGGGCAGTTTTAAAAGAAAGGCACTCCTCAAAAACGTTTTACAAAGTTTGTCATAAGCAACTGAGGAGCCTTGATAACTAGTTTGAAAGTTGGAGATATCTGCTAACTGGACTCTGATCATGGAAATGTGACCATCCAGGATTTGGTTCACCAAACTGACTTGTTTAAATTGCTGAGATCCAAAATTGGACTCCAGTCCCTTGTCTTTTTTGGCATTAAAAATAACCTTGAATAAATTCCGGATCCTCTCTGGTCTGGTGGGACCTCTTCGATGACTCCTTTTTTCTAGACGCTTTTGTATTTGCAGTGCTGCCTGTTCCCTTTGCCTGGGTAGAACATCTGGGATTTTTTTGCAAATGGATGGAGGAAGGGAAAATGGCGTAATATATTTTCTAGATATTATCCTCTGTACCCATGTATCTTGTGCTATCTGTAGCCAAGCTCTCTGGTGCAGGGACCAGCAACCCCTGACTGCCTCTAGAGGAAGACAACAGGGCTTCCTTTCAGGAACACTGAAAGGGTTTACCAAAGAAGGAATCTCTGTAACCTTGGTTTTGCAGGTCACCTCTGCTACAGAGGTGATGTCTTTCATTTGAGCTCCCTCCTCTGCCCCTGAGGGAACTACCACCATGTGTGTCCTGAGAACACCCTTGGGAGATTGTGAACCACATTCTCCCACTACTGTGTTGATTCCTACAAAATGATCTTTGTTGAGTGGAAAAATGTATGCCCACAGCAGAAAGAATTTTCCCATCCTTTTCACACCTGGTCAATGTGTCTCTAACTTTAGGGCTAAACAAGGACGTGCTGTCAATGGGGGCATTGATGAATGAAGACTTGAAGGGCTCTGCAAAATCACACAAGCACATCCAAGCGTGTCTCCTTATAGTAACGCCTGAACCCACTGCTCTAGTCATTCCTTCAGCTGTAAGCGAAATGAACCTTACGGAAGAGTTAGAAATACAGGTTAGGGTGGCCAAATGAGAGCTAACAGACTCTCAAACCTCTTCAGAAATGGCTCCTGACAGGATATTTGACAGTTGTTTAATCAAACCCCTCTGTAGTCTGGTAAAGTGTGCCACAATCAAGGACTGTAAAGCAAAGGTTGATGATGGATAAACTCACTTCCCAAATCTATCCATCATCCGAGACTCCTTATTTGGGAGGTTGGATTGAAGAACTTTCCTCTGATAGTTCCTTTTTTGTGGCTGTTGTACGACCATACCATCTACAGGCAAACCTTTCGATCTGAATGGCTTATCTTCAGGGGCAGTGATAATTTTACCCAGTCTCTGGGGAATTGAGTCAATAGCATCAGGGGCCGTCCATGCCTGCTGAGAGATCAACTCAATGAGCTCATTAGTAGGCAGAGTTACCCAAGAAGTAGATGGCTGGGTACAAAATGCCTACAGGTAGGCAAATTCCTCAGATGAAGGAATAATGGGCTTCCAATCACTTATCTGCTTAAGGATTCCTAGGATTCTCCAAAGGAGACATCATCAGGAGAGGACTTTGGGGATCCTTCGCCTTCCTTGAAATCTGTATCTTCTGTGACAGATTCCTCCAGGGAATCAAAGTGCTTCCTCTTGCAATTTTTCTTCCTAGGGACATCCTCATTGGGGTGGTCTGGGGAGGTATCAGAAGAAGATGGGTCTGCCTGCAAGGACACCTGTGGATTTTATACTCGCTTGTCCCAGTGGAGGTAGAGGTTGATATTCTGGTCAAAGATGTGACAAGGTCCAACCAACTGATTGACTGTAGTAGACAAGGCTCTCTCTATATCCTCAAAAGCCAATCCACCCAGTAAAGGAAAGGACCCCAGATCCAAGAGGACAGAACTTAGAACTGTAGCCCCTCCCTGCCCCAAGGAGATTTTCCCTGAGCCAGAAGCTGGAGCCGAGTTAATCTGTGCTAAAGCTCCGAGGAGCAGAGAAGACTCTGAAAAAATATGAGTCAACTCAAGCCCCTCAGAACTGACAGGACAGAAAAGGCTCCAAGAGATCTCCAGTTATGAGTGAGCCTTAGAACTCAGAGCAACCAACGGGTCCGAAGACAAGGATAACTTGGGACCCCACACAGTCTGTACTGGATAGCTCAGAACCGATGTCTCTGAAGTTTCCAATGAACTTAGAGAAGGAAGAAAATGAGGGGGAGTTAAAGACTGAAGTCCGTGACCCAAAGGGGTAGGAACTGAGGTGGTCTCTATCACACCTTGCACCTAAAGGATTTTTCTCACCAGCCTCTCCACGTTGTCTTCAGTAAGACTTAGGGAAGAACAGGTGAACATTTCAGAGGGAGACTCAGGTCATTCCAAAAATGGAGAAGGAAACTTGTCTGGAAAGGAGTCAATGAAAAAAGAGCATTTAGTTCTTGGAATGGAAAGAAATTCCTGTGTTGGCACCAAAAAAAGACTTTTATTGTGTCCCTTCGGAGATGAAGACAAGGCTGGATCCAAAGGCTTGGTTGCAGTACTCCACGGTTCCAACAAACGTGTTGGAACCAAAGGTTTGGGCAATTTCGCTATCGGTTCTGACGGAGCAGACGGAACTGACACTTTTGACTTCTTCTGTCTTGGAACCAATGGAGAAGTCGGAGCCAAAGAGCTTCTCTTTGCCTTCTTTGAAACAGAAATGCCCAATTTACTTACAAGTTTTCTTTTAGATGAAGAAGTCATTCCAGATATGGCCTGACCAAATGAAGATGGAAGCAGTCCTTTTAATATATATTTTTTCTCTCCACAAGCACTAAAGGAGTGACAAATTGAACAGTCCTCCTGAAGATGGAGGGGGCCCAAACAATATATGCAAAGAGAATGTGTGTCGGAATAAGGAATATTTTGGCCGCATTTCTCACAGCATTTAAAGGCCACTGGGCCTTTTTCTTTATCTGCCATTCTGTAAAGAAGTAAACACACACACACACACACACACACACACACACACACACACACACACACACACACACACACACACACACAGACACACACACACACACACACACACACACACACACACACACACACACACACACACACATCATGCTTCTCAACTAAAGAGACTACTGAGAGACAGGGAAGAGGGAGATAAGAAGCTGAAAGGAATTTTTTTTTGAAAAAAGGAAAAAGAAAGAAAAAATATGAATATCAACTATGATACTCAAGAACTCACTGGGTGTAGAGGAAATGGAAGACAGGAAAAATGGATACTAGCAATAGTATCTAAGAAATGGGTAAGGGATCGTTTTCAAGAAGAAAGGAAAAGAAATTCAGAATTATAGAAGAAAACAAATTTGCACGAGAGGATATGGCACCACGTCTAACTTGCAAAGCGGCAAATGAGATCTGAGGTAATTGAGATAGCTGCATTGTGGGTAAGGGATAAGTTCGAGAGGTTTTTGCTCCCATGAGCTATAGTAGTGGCTGAGTTGGTTCTGAGGAACAGAACCGAACCCACAGGTTGAGGATAAAATGAAAACTGCCAACGTCAGATATTCAGCTTCTATTTATTTTAGCTAACGTTTTAGTAATTTTCTCTTCTCTGTTTTCCATTTGTGATCTTATTTTTTATATTGTGAAATTTTCCATATCTGGGTGCCTTTGCCTGTATTTCTCTTTGAATATCCTTGGAGTTGTTTTTTTTTTTTTGTACTGATTAATGCGGCTTTCCTCCTATGTGACATTTTACATATCAAGAAAGATGTAAACTTTTGACCTTGTACTCTCAGCACTATAGACATACAAGGGGGAAGCCATCAATGCTTATAAAATTTGTTTGTGATGACATGCTACAAGTTTATTTATAGTATTTCTTTTTCATTAAACATTACCATTTCTAACTGTAGAACTACTTTTAGAAGTACGTTTATTACAGAAACTACAACTAGAATTTGGAATTGAATTCCTAGTGATGTCAGGATGTCCCCTTGTATTACTTTCTTTAAATATAAATTTGATCAATGGATGGCTGAGAAGGTATATAATGTGACATTTAGTGAGCCCATATACCTTGGTGACCCTTGGGTCTGAAAACTGTAATGCAAACTTATAAAGAAGAAACCAGTCTGGTGGACCCCGGCCATAAGCAAACTTTACAATAAAAGGAGGAGACTTATACAAAAAAAGGCCAAATCTCAAGTAGAAAAATCATCCCCGATCAGCATTAGTAAGAAATTGAGGGCCCTCATCAAGTCAACTAAAGCTACGTCAAAAACCTAAATGGCAACACTCAGGTCTGTTCTGAGCTGGTACAAAATGGAACAAAATACACTGACCCTTCTGACATTGCCAACATCTTGGCTGACAGGATCAGTACAAATTTCTCCCCACCTACAGGGCCTATTACCATTCCAGGGGATTGTGTAAGTCCAATTATTACTGATACGTTGGTTAACAAGGCTCTATCTAAAGCTAAAAACACTGCCTCCATGAGACCAGATGGTGTCCCAGGCTGTGCCATACGCGAGCTCCAAAAGGAATTAACCCCGCATCTTAATACCCTGTTCAGTCTCAGCCTCTCCCCAGGATATGTGCCCATAGAATGGCGCACGGCAACGGTGGTCCCGCTACACAAGGGTGGGGACACAACTGACCCTGGGAACTACCGACCAATAAGCCTGACCAGTCTGATCTGTAAGGCTATGGAGCAAATCATTATGGAACTCATAAATGGAGAGATTGGGAACCTCCAGTCGCTGGACCCCACACAGTTCGGCTTCGTCAAGGGCAGATCATACCTCCTGAACCTGGTGGATTTCTTTGAGACAGTTACTCAGGCTATAGATAAGGGAAAGGAGGTACACATGGCTTACCTTGACCTTGCTAAAGCATTTGACACCATTCCCCATTCAGGTATTATTGATAAGCTCACCAGGCTGGGCATAAACCCTTATGTCACAAGATGGATCGCAAATTGGCTCTCAGACAGATCCCATAAAGTAAGAGTAGCAAGATCTATGTCCGAATCCAGACCAATAATGAGTGGTGTGCCTCAGGGCTCTGTCCTGGGGCCCCTCCTGTTTGGCATATACTTCTCAGAAGTACAGGCAAGCACAGAAGGGCTGTGGCTGACTAAGTTTGTGGACGACTGCAAACTGGGTGCTATAGTAGAGTCTCCGGCCGACATGGAGATCCTCCAGAAGGGCCTAAATGAGACTGATGCATGGTGTCAAAGCCATGGTCTCAAGCTAAATGCAAAAAAATGCGTAGTAATCCCCTTTGGAAAAAACAGAGTACCATAAACTACAACATAGGAGGTAATCCCCTGAAATCTGAAGAAGAAATAAGGGATCTAGGGACCCAAGTAGACAGTCAGCTTTCCTTTGATAACAATGTTGCCAAAGTGGTTAGAAAATCCTTCTATGTGACCCATCTGATCACAAAAGGGTTCGCATCAATATCTAAGGATGAAATGGTGCCCCTCTACTCTTCCCTCATCAGACCCATTATTGAGTACAATGCACCAATTGGAATGTACCTGGCTAGACATCTCTAGCAGCTGGAGAGACCACAGAGGTATCTAACCAAGAGGATTACTGGCCTCAAACAGTTGCCCTATGCAGCATGATTGAAAAAGCTAAGACTGTTCTCTGTTGCATACCGCTTTCTCAGAGGTGATCTCTGTCTAATGTACAGAGCCATGTCCAACCCAGAATTGCTGAACATGCTCCATCTTAGCAAAACCAAATCTACTCGAGCTACACGCTCTAGGGATATAAACCTCAACACAACAATGAATAGAACATGCTGGAGGGATAGATTCCCTTCGCAGAGACTTCCCTTACTATGGAACAGAGTCCCGATCTACATAAGACAGAGCCCCTCACTATCACTCTTCAAGAGGAACCTTGATGAGTGGATGGGTAACAGAAAGTTCACACCGGGGATCACACCAACAGCACTACTAGATAGGGGCCAAGGGTACTAGCTGCTAGTACAAGGGTCTAGGGAACTACTAAAGGGACGATGAATACCGCACAATGTGGCTGGGCTAATATATGCCTTCAGGCAAATAGCCCAGTACCAACCTATGAACCTATAAAAAACCTACTCGGTTAACAAATATTAAATAAATGAAATAAAAACTTATGTTGAATTTGCTAGTCTCTTTCTATAAAGGAAAATACAGGTGTGTAAGAAAGCAGCAGGTGTCCTACTGATCGCTGCTGCAGTATTCAAACATATGGGTTAAAGCCACTGATGTCTGACTGGCGTACCAAAGCCTGAACCTTCTATAAGCCATATGTCTGACATGACCTCAGCTCCTGAGCGTTGGGGTACTTAAGTGGACTTGTGAGCTTAAATCTTTGGACTATCTCCAAGCCAGCAGCATGAAGACACCTGGGAAGAAAGCAGTCAGCTAGAGGGGAAAAGCAGGAGAAAAGAAGGGTCCCTCACCAGTCCTAGAGGCTGCCAGACAGGGCAGCATAGTGAAAAAAGAATAAAGATGAAAAGACTGAAGAAATGTTTCTGATTATGTAGCCCAGGCAGGTATGACCCTAACCCTGAGCAGTATCCTTCCTTCACCAAGAATGATGCCACAATATAGAGACAAGATGATCAGCTTTAACAATTGGCTTAATGTCTGGTGTCATTCAAAGGGGATCCAGTGTCTGTCTGCCTGGGATGACATGCTTGACAAGCCACGCTACTTCGCAAGGGACGGCTTGCACCTGTCACCCCTGGGATTCCGGATATTGGCTAAGGCTCTTGCCACCCCCATAGTGCCTTTTTAGGCAAGGCTCAAATTCTAAACCTACCACCCTAGAAAACAAAAATGGGAAGAAACTGAGGGTAATGCTGCTCAATGCCAGAAGTCTAAATCTCAAAATGCACGCACTCGAGGCCCTTCTCAGTATGGAGAACATCGATGTCTGTGCTGTAACTGAAACCTGGTTCAAGGCTCCTGAGAGCACCCCGGCACTATTAGGTTTTACCTCATATCATGCGTTCCGCCCCAAAACCCGGACCACACCACAAAAGGACGGGGTGTATCCATATTCATAAAGGATACCCACACCTCCAGGTTGGTGGCAACGCACGAAGCTTCAGAAACCATCCAGGTGCAACTAACCATAGACAAAACTGCTCTACAAATTGTAGCATGCTACAGGCCACCCTCTCAAACTCAGGAACCCCACACAGCCTTCCTGAAGACACTGGAGGGTATAAATGTATCTCCAAACACCATCATATTGGGTGACTTCAACTACCCGAATATAGACTGGGAACATTACTCAAGCCCTAACTTTCTAGCCCAACGGTTCCTGGAGTTCATAAATTCAAATGCCATGGAACAGCTAGTCACTGTTCCCACGAGAGGAGAAAATATACTAGATCTCATTGTCACAAACATGGGGACAAAATGCTCCACACGGAAGTATATCCCTCATTGGTGAGATCTGATCATAAACTAATCTCACTGGAAATCCACATCCGCCCCCACCCCAAACAAAAAGACCATAGTGAAGAACTTCTCTAAAGCAAACTTCACACTACTCAAGACTGGTGTGGTATCCTTCAAGGCCCTGAGCCAGTGGAAACCACAACCCAAGCTGCGGAAGCCCTTACAAATGCCTTCTATGAACACCTCCAGGACTGCATGGATCAGGCAATCCCAAATAAAACCAAGACTCTTTCCACAAAGGGCAACGTCCAGTCTGGTGGACCCCAGCCATTAACAAACTTTACAATAAGAGGAGAAAGCTATTACATGATAGAACAAAATCCATAAAAGGAAGTCACCCCTGATCATTATTAGTAAAAAAATCGAGCACTCATAAAATCAACTAAGGCCAATTTTGAGAGAAAAATTGCCATGGATTCAAAGGACAATCATAAGGCCTTTTCAGCTATGTTAGGAACCTGGGTGGAAACTCCCAGATATGCTCAGAATTAGTCCAAAATGATACAAAATCACTGAACCCACAGACATTGCCAACATACTGGCAGACAGGTTCAGTGCAAACTTCACCCCTCTCCCCTAAAGGAGAGATAACTATCCCAGCCGAGTGTAGCCTCCCGGACATCTCAAATGCGCAGGTGAAAGCTGCTCTCTCTAAAGCTAAAAACACAGCATCAATGGGACCGGATGGTGTCCCCGGCTGTGTGCTACACGAGCTAAATGAGGAATTAAACCCGCACATAAGGCAGCTGTTTAATCTCAGCCTTACCACAGGATACGTGCCCAAGGAGTGGCGTCGGCAACTGTTGTCCCACTCCACAAAGGCGGGCGCCTCACGGACCCTGGTAATTACGCCCCATAAGCTTAACAAGTCTAGTCTGCAAAGCTATGGAGAGGATCATAATGGAGCTCATAAACAAAGATATAGGGACTTGCAGACATTGGACCCGACCCAGTTTGGCTTTGTCAAGGGAAGATCATGCCTTTTGAACTTGGTCGACTTCTTGAAACAGTCACCAAGGCCATTGATGAGGGAAAGGCAGTCCATACAGCCTACCTTGACCTTGCAAAGGCTTTGACACAATACCCCACTCGGGTATTGTAGAAAAACTTACCAGCTTAAATGTAAACCCATATGTCACAAGATGGGTTGCAAACTGGCTTAAGGACAGAACCCACAGGGTTAGAGTTGCTGGCGCTGTGTCAGACTCCAAGCCGGTCACAAGTGGTGTACCACAGGGCTCGGTCCTTGGCCCCTATTGTTTGGCATCTACTTCTCAGAAGTACAGGCCAACATAGGAGGACTTTGGCTGACAAAGTTTGCAGACGACTGCAAACTGGGCGCCATAGTGGAAAGTGCATCAGACACGGATATCCTTCAGAAGGGACTCACGGAAACAGATAGCTGGTGCCAGAGCCATGGCCTGAAGTTAAACGCCAAAAAATGTATAGTCATACCCTTCGGGAAAAACAAGGTAACCCCAAGCTACCATATAGGTGGCAATCCACTAAGCACAGAAGAGGTTATCAGGGACCTGGGGACCCAGGTTGACAGTGGCCTTTCTTTTGACACTCACATTGCTAAAGTGGTTAGAAAGACCTTCTACATTGCCCACCTGATCATGAAGGGATTCACATCCAGATCTAGTGAAGTTATTGTTCCCCTGTACTCTTCACTTATCAGACCAATGATCGAGTACAATGCCCCATTCGGGATGTATCTCACCCGACATCTGCAGCAATTGGAGAGACCCCAAAAGTTCCTCACCAAAAGGATAAAGGGACTCCAAAATCTGTCATATGCTGCCAGATTGAAGAAACTCCAGCTCTATTCAGTCGCATACCGTCTGCTCAGAGGTGACATGTGCCTGACATACAAGGCCATGTCCAACCCGAATTAATGGACATGCTCCACCTCAAAAATCCAAATCCACCAAAACCACTAGAGCAAGCGACTTAAACCTTAGCACGGATATAAATAGGACGTGCTGGAGGGATAGATTTATCACTCAGAGACTCCCTATGCTGTGGAATAAAATCCCGGTCCATGTGAGGCAGAGCACCTCGCTGACTCTGTTCAAGAGAAATCTAGACCTGTGGATGGGAGATCGTAGGTTTACCCCGGGAATCATCTCTGTGTCACTGCTGGACAGAGGCACAACAAACTAATGGGCACAGTATTTTTTCATATAAGGGGTGGCGTAAGCCACAAAAATTTGGGCTAGGCTTATAAATGCCTTAGGGCAGATAGCCTAGTATAAACCTATGAACCTATGAACCTATAAGAAATGGGATGGCAGCTGGGAAGGAATACTGCAACAGTGATCAATAGGACATCTACTATTATGGTAAGTTCTTACACAACTGTACTAATCCTGCCTAAAATCACTGTTGTGGTATTCCAAACAGATGAGTGATTCACAGAGTTAAGTACAAGGTTAGATGGTTGAGAACTGTGAGAAATGTCGAAGAGGCCAGAAAGGACTGACCTAGTAAAGGCAGCTCTGGACTTAGAAATGGCATTTACTCTGTAGTGCGAGGTGAACGTGTGTACTGAAGACCAGGTAGCTACTTCCAGGATTATTCTGGAACCTATCCCCTTCTAGAAATCTACAGAAGAAGCCACTGCTCTAGTGGAATTAGCCTTTGGGGAAAAAGGGCAGGAAATTGCCATGGTAAGGGTAGCAAAAAAAAAAGAAGGACGTAGAAATCCAGCTAGCAACAGTCTGTTTGGATACCTGCTGGCTCAGCTTAGAGTTCAGGAAGAAAAGAAAGAGTTGGTCTGTTTTGCGAATAGACTTAGTCTTGTCCATGTAAAATCAGAGCTGTTTGTGTAAATCCAGGCAAATAGAATTATTTTACCCCTGTTTTGTGGGTTGGGAAAGGAAGTAGGCAGGTTGATGGCCTGATTGAGGGATATCTCATTTACCACTTTAGGCATGAAAGAGGGAGTGACCCTCAGGGACACTATCCTTATGGAAGATAACAAAGGGTGAGAGTAGCCATGAGTGCCTGAAGCTCTGAAAGCTACTAACAAAATGTTTTTTTTTCTAGTTGCAGAATTTGAGCCAGAAGGAAGCAAGTGGCTGAGGGAGCCTCCAAAGGGTGGCAGAGTAAGTTTTTCCAACACAAAGTTGAGATGCCAAAGAGGACGCACAGGTTTTCTCACAGGGTTTAAGTTCATGACCTCTTTTAAAAACTGTCTGACCTCAAGCCTGGACATAACAGGATGATTAAGGGGAAGACTGGCTGAGATGGCTGAAAGGTGGGCTTTAATAGATGAATGTGTCAAACTGCCTTTCATGAGGTCGCACAGATAAAATAAAAAAAAGAAGTTATGTACTCACTATAATGTTCTATCTGCAAATATGAAAAAGCAAAAAAAGAGAGCAACCAGCAAAAGTCAAAGTATTAAAATTAAAGAAAAAGCTGGCTAGACAGAGTAGTACAAACACGTTTAATAAGAATATAAAAATATAAAAACAAGACTGTTAGAACAGGATGAGCGCTTTCATACACAAAGGTACTTCATCAGATCCAGTACAAAACACCACACCAGACTGAATTTATAGCTTAATGCCTAACATCACGTGACTTCAAAATTGGCTTAATTGGGATAACTTCATTTAACCCCTTGCTTTCATTAGCTCTTAACAAATGCATCCACTTTATTTCCACACATTCAATTTTGGTCCTAACATCACCTCCTCTTGAGTTAGGTGTATATAATTCCAATACAATAAATTTAAACCAGTGACTTCACCCTGCTGTCTTAACATGTTTTGATAATGCATTTCTGTCATCACCCTTCGTTATGCTATAAACATATTCTCTTATTCAATCCCTTAGATTCTGGTTCGTCTTCTCAATATAGAAACTTTTCCAGTCCACATAGGATGCACAATATACAACATTCTAACTGCTGCAGTCAACATGGAGTCTGATGTCATAAGCACGTTTCGTGTCTGGGTGTACGAACTGGTCATCAGTTTCTATAAACCTGCATGCATTGCAATGGTGACAAGGATATGTACCTATTCTGTCCCTCACTACATTGCCTTTTCTACTGGTTAAAGGCTTATAACACAACATCCTTCTTAATGAGGGGCAATTCTTGAAACAAAAATAGGGAGCGTCTCCCAGTAAACCTTTACATTTCTCATCTGAAACAAGAACTCTCCAGTGTTTTCTCATGACCTCACAAATGGAACCTGAGTCCTTAGAATATGTAAGATTCATTCATGTTGGTTGTCTTGGCTTCATGGCCGAAGGGATAGACTGTTCAGTCTGTTCATTAAAGTATGGTCTAGTGCGGGTATCCCTCAACATGACCGCATCATTCTGTGCACTTGCCACTTCTGAACTATCATACCCTCTATTCAAGAAGTTGGATATGAGAGTCTCAAATGAGTCATACATGTCACTATTTTTTGTGCTCAACTGGGCCGTCCTAAAGAACTGTCCCCTTAAGGACATTCTTTTTTACATGCTCAGAAAAAGGGTACCTTTTATAAAATCCTTACAAAGTTTTGAAGAAGCTAAAGTGGAATTGTTAACTCATATGTGAAAATTAGAAATGGCAGCTAGTTGTACTTTACAGCCCCTTCACTGAAAATTCTAGCCAAAAACTCAAGAACTTTATGTACTGGTGCTGAAAAAGGGTCAATGTCCTTTTGTTGTGCCCCAAAAACAAATCTTTTCCATTCACTTCTGAAAATCTTCCTAGTGGAAGCTTTATGGGAAGATAAAAGAATGCAACAGACAGGGAAGGATAACCTGAATTATCTGGCTATCAAAGGAACTGTAGAAACCATGCGATCAGCTTTAGGCCTTAAATGTCTGAGTGAATCATATCTGTCGGGTGAGATGGGAGGTCTGTAATTAGACCCAGAATCAATGGAGGATAAACTAGACGAGGCCAAAATCTGACAAGGACAATAAGGGGCAATGAGGATAACTTTGCTCTTCAGTCAAGATGCTTTCAGGAGAAACTTGGGAATTAGAGGGGTTGGGGGATAAGCATAGAGGAGACCGGGAACCAATTAATGGAGGAGAGCGTCTCTCAGTGCCCCCCCCCCCCGGTGGGGGAATCAGGACAAAGAACCTGCTGCACTTGTAGTTGAAGGGAAATGCAAAGAGGTCGCAGCAAGGTTGATCTCACTGGCAGAATATCTTTTTCACAATTCACAATTTGAGACCAATCATGAGGCAATAAAATGCACCTGCTCAACTTGTCAGCTATTACACTGGATTTCCCTGGAATGTGCACTATCAGAAATCAAGTGGATGAGATCGCTCACTGCCATACTCTGAGAGCTTCTCGACACAAGGGGTAAGATCGGGTTCCTCCTATATACTGATGAACCATTCCACTGAGATATTGTCTCATCATCATCATCATCCCCTTTTTCCCATTTACATGGGGTCGGGGTATCGTATTAACTGTTGCCAACTCCCTCGATTCAGTGCCACTCTCCTGCCTTCTTCAACACTCATGCCTGACTGTCGCAGATCTTCTTTCACACAATCCATCCACCTCTTTGCTGGACGCCCTCGCTTCCTCTTACCTTCTTCCTGTCTGTCCCAAATCTCCCTCACCAGATTGTCTTCTGCTTTTCAACACATGTGCCCATACCATCGTAATCTGTTTTCTTTGATCTTTTCTGCAATTGGAGCTACTTTGGCTTCTGCTCTTATGTCCTCATTTCTTCACCTGTCCTGCAGTGTGCATCCTACCACCTTTCTCAGGCACTTCATTTCCATCACCTCTAGCTTCTTCAACTGTTCTGCCTTTACTGCCCAGGTTTCTGAACCATACAGTAGTACTGGTCGCACCACTGTCTTGTACACCTTACCTTTCAGCTTCTTTGGCATTCTTCTGTCATATACTACATCTGATACACACGTCAGTTGGCTGCAGCCCCTCTGATTCTAGCTTTGACCTCTTCATTCAGACTACCCTTCTCCTCAACCACCCCTCCCAGATACATGAAGCTGTTTACCTGTTCCACTATCTTCCCATCTATCTCTATTCTCAGCTTCTTCTGATTTCCCCAATCTGCTGCCATTACCACTGTCTTATCTGTGCTTAGTTTAATCCCATGTGCCTTCAGATTTGCATTCCATTCTCCGATCCTTTGCTGAAGTTCTAGATCAGAGTCTGCCTGTACTGCCACATCGTCTGCATACAGCAGCTTTGTTGCTCTGACCCCTCCAACCTGTTTGCTGATGTAGTCATTACCAGTATGAACAGCAGTGGGCTCAGAGCTGAACCCTGGTGTACACCCACTCCCACTGGGAACCCCTCAGTGAGGACAAACACTGTTCGTACTTGAGTCACTGGGTCCTTGTACATAGCCTGTACTAATTCTACCAATGTTTCTGGGACTTCAAACCACCGCAGTACTGCCCATATCAGCTTTCTTGGGACCTTGTCATATGCTTTCTCCAAGTCTAGGAAAGCCCATTTTGACTCTCTCCTCTTCTCTAGTTTCTTCTCAAGTATCTGTCTCAATGCAAACATCGGGTCAACTGTGCTGCATCCTGATCAGAATCCGAACTGTTCATCTCCCATCTTACATTCTACTATTCTGCGTATCCATTTATCAATCACCCTCTCCAGAACTTTCATGCATTGTGGTAGGAGTTTGATGCCTCTGTACTGTCCACAGTTGTGGATGTCCCCTTTGTTCTTGTACACTGGCACGAGTATGCTTATTCTCCAGTCATCTGGAATACGCCTTTCTCTCCACACTGCAATTAGTACCCTCAGGAGCCATTTCTCCCCTAGCTCACCCAGCATCTTTATCATATCTGCTGTGACCTCATCTGAGCCTGCTGCTTTCCCTGACTTCATTTTCCTTAGTGCTGCTCTTACTTCTTCTAAGCTGGGCTCCTCTTCTACTCTCATTGTAGGCTGCTTCTGGGGCAGTACCGCTTCTGTGGGGTTTTCTTCATTCAGAAGCTGCTGGAAATACTCCTTCCATCTGCCTTTGATGTCCAGTGGGCTGGTAAGCAGGTTGTTGCTGGAATCCCTTATGAAGGGTGTCTGACTATCTTCTTTATCTTTCTGTCTTTGCCTTGCAACCTGGTATAGTTTCTTTGTGCCCCTTACTGAGTCACTTTCCAGAAGCTGATAGAGTGCCTCTGATGCCCTATTCTTTGCTATTGCAACTTCTTTCTTAGTTTCTTTGTTAGCCAACCAGTAGTCCTTCCTAGCTTGGTCAGTCTTTTCAATCTCCCACTTCTTCCTGCACTCCTTCTTTTTTTGATTACTTCCTGCACTTCTGCATTCCACCACCAGCTTTCCTTATGTACCTTATTTCCATACCTGGCTCGGCCACATATCTTTTCTGTAGTCCTAACACATGCTGTTTTTAGGCACTACCACTCTTCTTCAACTCCACCTATTTCCTCCTCTTCTTGGGGTGCTAGAGCCCTGGGTAATTCCTTGAACTGCTGTACTTTCTCTCCAGTCAACTTCCAGATCTTCAGCCTGGTCTCTGTTGACCTTAGAGCCTTCTCTGACCACTGCTTGCAGCTGATTGTGGCAACTAGTGGTTTATGCTGTGAACCGACTGTTTCACTGGGGATGACTTTGCAATCATGGACTTTACCCCAGTGCCTTTTCCTTACTAGGAGGAAGTCTACCTGAGTTGCATGTTGGCTACTCTTGTATGTGATCTTGTGACTGTCTCTCTTTCTGAACCATGTGTTGGCTACTATCAAGCCATTTGCCAGACAGAAGTCTAGAATGGCTTCTCCTTCTTTATTCCTATTGCTCCACCCATGTGGACCCAGGCAGTCCTCCTATCCTGTTCTGTCTATCACGATATGTGCATTTAAGTCACCCATTATCAACAACAATTCATGTTGTCCTGCTTTATCTAGTAGGTCCTGCAACTGCTGTCTGAATGCACTCTTTTCCTCACTATCACAACCCTGCTGTAGGGCATAGGCTGAGATTATGAATACTGTCCTATCATTACACTGGAGTCTGATTGCCATGAGTCTGTCATTAATTCTGATGATATCCCTCACTGACTTCTGAAGCCTCTGTCTCACCACAATTCCTACACCATTTCTAGCCTGTCCACCACCTGAGTAGTACAGTCTGGATCCCAAGCCAAGTGGCTTTGTTGCACTACCCTTCCATCTCGTTTCTTGGATACATAGGATGTCCAGCCTCCTCCGTATCATCATGTCATCCACTTCTAAGCTGCTTCCTGTCAGTGAACCTACATTAAGCGTAGCAGTTCTCAGTTCATGTTTGGCAGGTTGGTTGGTTTTATGTCCAGCTTTCACTCAACAGAGCTATCCCAGGTAACCCAGGCTGGGCAACTAGACACCAGCCAGCCAGTAGCCTATTGACCCAGGGCTGCTGGGCTTTTATGGCGGGCACACACTGGCCAATAGGGGCACATATACCCCTCCCACCATTAGCATGGGTCCCTGGCGTGGGTCAGAGAGTAGGCCGGGTCCTCAACCCACTTATCACCGGTAACTGCCCAGGCCCATTTTTTCGTGACAGTCAACATGACCGAATCACCTAGAGACATATTTTACACCGTCGAGTGGCTAGCTTTCAGGAGAAACTTGGGAATTAGAGGGGTTGGGGGATAAGCATAGAGGAGACCGGGAACCAATTCATGGAGGAGAGTGTCTCTCAGTGCCCCCCCCCCCCCAGTGGGGGAATCAGGACAAAGAACCTGCTGCACTTGTAGCTGAAGGGAAATGCAAAGAGGTCGCAGCAAGGTTGACCTCACTGGCAGAATATCTTTTTCACAATTCACAATTTGAGACCAATCGTGAGGCAATAAAATGCACCTGCTCAACTTGTCAGCTATTACACTGGATTTCCCTGGAATGTGCACTATCAGAAATCAAGTGGATGAGATCGCTCACTGCCATACTCTGAGAGCTTCTCGACACAAGGGGTAAGATCAGGTTCCTCCTATTTATTGATGTACCATTCCACTGAGATATTGTCTGTTTAATCATAATAGTCCTGGAAGGGAGAGAGTCTTGAAGGGCCTGCAACGCTAGGAGTACTGTACCTGTGTATCTTTTCCCAGGCTCTCTGATGCAAGGATAGACGACTCCCACTTGACTTCAGAACTGGACAATCAGGCCTCCTTTCAGGAGTACTGGTGGGGTCTGTCAGAGAAAGAATATCTGGAACCCTGGTTCTGTGGGCCTCCTCTGCCATGCGGGCAGTGTCTTCCGTTATAGTCCCCCCCTGCCCCTGGGGGATCTATCTCCACATAGATCATGGAAAGGACCCTGGGACTTTCTGAACCACCTTTTTTGACCACCTCATTGATTCTTAGATAAGGCTCTTTGAGTAGAAAAACGTATGCCCAAGCATGTAAAAAAAGAATGTACTTAAGGGACAGTTCTTTAGGACAGCCCGGTTGAGCACGAAAGATAGTGACATGTATGACTCATTTGAGACTCTCACTTCCAACTTCTTGAATAGAGGGTATGGCAGTTCAGAAGTGGCAAGTGCACAGAATGATGTGGTCATGTTGAGGAATACCCGCACTAGACCATACTTTAATGAACAGACCGAACAGTCTATCCCTTTGGCCATGAAGCCAAGACAACCAACATGAATGAGTCTTACATATTCTAAGGATTCAGGTTCCATTTGTGGGGTCATCAGAAAACACTGGAGAGTTCTTGTCTCAGATGAGAAATGTAAAGGTTTACAGGGAGACGCTCCATCTTTTTGTTTCAAGAATTGCAGAGAGGGTCTTACCATCTTGCTCACACCTGGAGAGTGTGTCTAACTTTAGGCCACACAAAACTTCAGACAAAGGATGTACTGACGAAAGAAGACCTGAAGGGCTCTGTGAAATCACAGAAGCACATGCAAGCATGTTTCCTAATGGAAATGCCTGAACCCGCTGCACTTGACGTACCTTCAGCTGCATGTGAAATGAGACTCATGGACGAATTTGTGACAGATTGTAGGGTAGCCAACTGTGAAACAATGGAGCTCTATTTCTCAGAAGTACTGGTCCAAGAGAGGGAATTGGAAAGTTCTTTAATCAAGTCCCTCTGAAGTCTGGTGAAGTGTGCTAAATAATTCAGTGAACTGAGTACAAAGGTTGCTGAAGCAAATACACACTTCCCAAATCTGTCCATCTCCCTGGACTCCCAGTTAGGGGGATGGATAGAGGAACTCTATTCTGCAAGTTATTTCTTTGTGGCCGCCGCTACGACCATGGCATCTACTGGTACTCCTTTATTCCAAAACTGTCTTCCTTTTGGTGGTGTCAGGATCCTGTCTGGTCTCTTGGCGATTGGCTCAACAGTGTCAGGTTCCTTCAACCCCCACCTAGAGATCAAATCAATGAACTCATCAGTGGGTGGAGTCAGCCAGCAGGTAGACGGGCCAGACCCAAAGGCTTCCACGAATACCGATTCCTCTTATGAAGGGTTATAGGTAGACCAACCACTCCTTTACTTAAGGATCTCCAGGATGCCTCCAAAGGAAACATCAGCAGGTGGTGACCCTTCCCTCTCATCAAAATTTGTATCTTCTGTGACTGACTCTTGAGAAGAGTCTAATTGTCTCCTCTTGGACTTTCTCTCTTCCTAGGGACTTCTTTAGTGGGATGTTCCAGAGAAGTAACAGAAGACATAAAGATACCCTGCTGGGTAGCCTGGAGACTTTGGGCTGGCTGTCCATGTAGTCTAGAGTGTTTAGGCTCAAGGCACAAAGACATATGGGAACCAGAAGGAAGATCCAAAGGAAGTGGAATCATCCATCCTCCAGAAGTAGAGAACACTCTCTCCACGACCTCAAAGGCAGAGTAGTCAAGGGAGAAGGATGCCAACACAGCCAAAAAGGCACGCTTCCAGACCGTTGGCTCCCTCTAACCATTAGGCATCCCACCCAAGGCAGAGGTTGGAGGCGAGCTGTCTATTGCTGAGGCTTTGTGGGGCAGAGATGGCTCTGACAACTTTGGACTCGACTCATCACTCTGGATCCGGCAATGATGGTAAAGCTCCGAGAATCATCCGGTTCCAGCACACTTAGAGCAGTGCACTCAGAGAATGTATCGGAGCAGAAAATACAACAATCTTCAGAGCCACTACAGATGGTCGTGGAAGACTCAGATCCAAGGGCTTCAAAGCCAAGGACTGGATCGGACAAGAAGCCAAGATGGGTGGAGTAGCACTGGTAAAGGTCTCCGGACTTGAAGGCATAGGAGTGGGTGAACTCTCATCTGAATCTGTACTGAAAGAAACTTCCTTATCATTCTGTCAACATCTGCAGAATGGGAAAAGGCCACTGAAGGGGACTTAGAATGGCAGCGTCTCTCTCTAAAAAAGGTGATGGCAGCCTGGAAGTGACAGGGTCCAGAGAGGATGCACATCGGGTCCTAAGAAGTCGTTTTGGACCCAATGAAAGAGATCGGGCATCTGATACAGACGGATCAGAAGATTTAGTCTCCGGATTTGACTGTTTTAATACTTTACAGGCTGGCTCCATGGTAGGCTCATAAGACAAAGTGGAGGATCCAGAAGGGACCGACAGCCACTTTATGGGCTCTTTTTTGTCAGATTTAGAGGTTTAAGCTCCAGATAATGATTTCGAGAAGGTCATAGACAAAAGACCTTTCAAAATATGTTTGTTTGTCTGATCAACTAAAGCTCTCAGATTAAAAGCTTTGCAATTATCACATGACACCTTTAAGTGTGCTGGCCCCAAGCAACAAACACAGGAATCATGAGCATCAGAAAGAGGAATCTTATGCCCACACTCCTTACATTTTCTAAAGCTAGAAGGTTTTTCAGCCATCTTAAAAAACAAGGCAGAATAATGCTAATTTTTTTTTAAACAGAAAGAAAAAGAAAATACCAACAATGTTAAAGACAGAATCTACCAAAAGGGTAAAGGTAAAGTGAAGATAAAAATACTGACAATGGTAATCAAATTAAATTACAATAAATCAAGTGTAGGATAACGGCGCAATTAATGTACACAGACACCAAGGACAAAGACAGCAAAATAAATAATTTGTTCACTTATCTAGACAGAAAGCCACAAAAGCTCTAGAGCTCAAAGCAACCACATCTGTAAATGAAGGAGGCATTCGAGATCTGAGGTATGGTAGGGGACTAGAACACTAGGGGTAAGGGAGGAGCTCGAGAGGCTCCAGTATCCATGAGCTGTAAAAAGCAGCCAAGTTGGATCCAAGAGTTGGATCTGGACCCAGCTGTTGAGGAATGAATGAAATTGACAATATCAGATCAAGAGGAATCTGACATTTTATAGGGTCCGGATTTCTAGTGTGATATCAGGCTGAAAATCACTTCCATTTGGCTATGTAGGATTTTCAGATGGTGTATCACCTCGCCTCTTACAGGACCCAAAGCACATCCTGAGAAAGCTGGTGTCTGGAAGGGATAAGAATCCTATAGTTCATAGAGTTAGGCTGAAGGATGAGGTGAAACAATGATCCCTTCTGTTGTGTGATCAGGTCCACTTTGCAGGGTAGCTTGTGGTGACTGTCCTTGGTAAGAGATACAGAATGGGGAACCAGAAGTACTTTGGCCAAAAATGAGTCATCACTAGAATTCTTGTTTTTTATTTCTGGATTTTTAGTAAGACTTTTGTTAGCAGAGGAAGTGCAAGGAAGGCAAAAAAAAAAAAAACTTCCTGCCCACTAGAAAGACAAGGCATCTGTCCTCCAAGTCTTGGGAACACAGAATCCTTGTGCAGAAAAGAGGGAGCCGTTTGTACCTCACTCATGAAATATGTTTAGGAAGAGCTGTTTGTTGAGCATCAATTTATAGAGGTCTTCTATGGACCTTCTGAGGGAGTCTGCCAGGATATTGTCCTTGGAGGGAATGTACACTGCTTGAAAGGACATGTTCTCCTTGATGGCCTGGTCCCAAATGTTCTAAGCCAACTTACACAACTGGCAGGGTTTTGTCCATCCATACTTGTTTATGTACCACATGACTGCTGTGTTGTCTCTGAATACTCTTAGAGGTCCTAGTTTCCAGAGATGGGATAAGACTTGCAGGCCCTGAAAGAGAGACCCTCATTTCTTTCAGGTTGATGTATTCTGTCTTGAGGTTGGGCTGCCAACAACCTTGGACATTGTAACTCCCCATCCATGCACCCCGAGCCTCACTGGAGGCTTCTTGTGCAGCTCTTAACTCAGAGTCTGCACCCTGAAGGGCAGTACCTACACTGAGGTTCACCTGTGCCACTCACCAAAGGATCTAACTTTTAAGCCAGGGTATGAGAGAGAGAGAAAGAGAGAGAGACACACACACACAGATAGCACTGTGTGTCTGGGGAGGGGGGGGGGTGTTGGGACTATACAACTGCACCCTAAAAAGTGGAAGCATAGGCATGGCTGCTGCTCTGAGAATCTCTCTTGCTGAACAGAGTTGGAGAGTTAAGAGGGATTGGAAGTAAGTTGTGAGGACTTGCACGAAGGCCTGCTTGCTTTTTGTGTCTAGTCTGCAGTCCAAGAAAACTTGGTCTTGACTGGGCTTTTTGAAACTGACAGTGAACTCCAGGTGCAGGAGGGGGGATGGTGAACCTGAGGTGCTGCAATAGGATCTCAGTCGATGAAACCTGGATTAGCAAATCATCTAGGTAGGGGAATATTTGTACTCCTTGAGTTCTGCAAAAGGCTATAACTCAAGCCAGGCACTTTGTGAAAACCCTGGGTTCAGTAGAAAGCCTTAAAGGTGAGGCAGAAAAACTGAAAATTAGATGAGCCAATACAGAGTCTCAGGACTTTCCTGCAAGACAGGTGAATGGGAATATGTAGGTATACTTCTATCAAGTCCAAAGATACTAGAAAGCCCTCTGAAAGGATAAAGGGAAGAAGGGTCTGAGGAGACAGCATTTTGAAAGTGGGTACCTCGAGGAAGGTATTGAACTGAAATAGGTCCAGTATGGGTCTCCATTGTCCCTTTCTTGACACCAGGAGCTTCCTGGAGAAAACTCCTCTTCCTAGAACTGAGGAGGGACTACGTCAATGGTGCTTTGGGAAAGTAAGTCCTGTAGGATGTGTGGGAGATGACGCAACTAGTTGTGGGAAGGAGGTGGAATGCCACTGAGGGGAGGGAGCATCTTCCAGGACATTCTTTAACCTTGTATGATGATGATGAGTATCCCCTTGTCTGTAGTGATCTTTTTCCAATGAGTCTTTTTTTAGAAAGAGGATGGGTGGGACCGAAAGGTATGGAAGGAGGGATAGTCACACTGACTTAACTGTGAAAGGAGGCCTCCCAGACCTGAGGTCCTTTTCATTTTTTGTCTAGAAATCTCTTTCTGGTTACCTCTTGTGTGTCTCAGAAGGATTAAGTTCTCTTCTGACAAAATAAGTGGACTTGGCAGTTTGGTATCTGAGCACAGATGTAAGTAGAATTTGTCTACAGTCTCTCATAGTTTTGCCTTGTTACTGTAAGGCTTTGAAAAAAAACTAGATATACTGAGTCTGAACAGAAGGAGAGTCTAGGAGCTTTGCCTTGAAATCCTCAGGGAGTGGTTGACTGAATGATCAGATATATCTCCTAATAACAGACCCAGAAAATATGATAACCCATCTGTTTGAAATACTGCAATAGTGGTTTCAGTCAGGACATCTAGAAATTCTACAACTTAGTACACTTTCTGTGACTTGAATGGTCAAATGATCTTATCCAATGCAGAGTAGGAATGTCCCATTTGCAGTTACAAACAGCATACAGTTCATCCAATTATATGATCTTCATGTTACCTACTTTTAATGTATAAAATGAATGACACATTTTTGCTGCTCATCAGTTACAACAACTTTCAGATAAGCTTAACTAAGTAATAAAATCTGCACACATTTTTATGGATTGCTGGTATCAGTGACATCAATTCCTTGCTTTGAAGATTATTTCTATCTTGATTCACCAATGGCTCATGAGATAAATCAATAAATTAATTCTGGGCACAGATTAACTGCTGATTATGTGGGACAGCTCCTTGCTTCCCTTTCTTACCTACAATTACTATTTTCAGCCATAAGGGGAAGACTTTTCCTTTTAAAAGGAGACCACTTTTTCATGGAATTTGTAGTGCTGATGTAATCAGAGGGTAATCTCTATCTCCTAGCTTCTGACCTAAATAATGTTTTTGAGAAATCTCAGTAAGGCATGGGAAAACAAAATGTCAGAAAACAATAGCAGGGAGGAACAAAATGAAGGGATGGTCCTCTAGAAACTAAGGACAATCTAAAAATCAGACATTATACTGCCCATCTTGCTTTTCCCTCTCCTCATTCTGACATTCCAGTACAGCTTTCCCAAAGTCTAAGTATTCACTTCCATCTGTGGTACCAGATAACTTCAGACACTTGAGTTCTGAGAATTATTTCAAACAGCTAGTAGTGGGATTCCCATCCTCCTTTTCAAGGGTTTCATCTGCATTTGTCTGATCAAACCTCCCTGTTTTCTCCTATCCTACATCAAATGCTATATCAAGGGGTTATACAACCTCTACCCCCGCATAAAATAAGGAAAGAGTTTTAGTCAAGAATATTTAAAGTGCCAAAGAGAGAAGAAACCTGCAGACCTGCTGAAGAATTTTCTTTTTTAATTCTTCAAACCAAACTCCAAAATTCAAAATGTTCTCTCTATGTTAATTGTGACTTCTCATTCCCCCTCTGTTTTCTACACTGACAAATGCATCATTAAATGATGCTTATCATTACATTCCAAATCTCAAAGGTTTCAGACACTTTTTATATTTTATGTGTCTGCTCTACAGAGTGTTTACAAAGTACCTAGCTCCTGTGATGGCTCACTACAGGTTACAGGACATTCACGTTTCCATATTTAGACAACTGCCTAATTTCTTCAAAGTATTTTACAAGTTGCCAAGAATCTTTGGCTTGTGTAAAAAATTCCCAGTCTGAGATTTCAGGTGAATATAGAGAAATCATCTATGATTCTGGCACACAGGACAGTGTTCTCATTCCATTTCACTTGACAATGCTTTTAGGATGTCTCCTGGATACATTCCACATGATAGCTTTTTTTCCTCAGGGCAAAGTAGAATATTACAAGGAATACTGCCTGATATTTTCAACTTGACTCTGGCACCCAGCAAGAAATATTTCATAATTTTAGGTTTTATGGCCTCTACAATTCTCATGACTCCTTTGGCCAGACTTCACAAGAGGAAAATTCAATGGTTCATCTAATCAGTTTGGTCCAAACACCAGCAGCCCCTATCATTTTAAATCCCAGAGCTGGGTTTTGTAAAAAGGAGTTACTGTGATGGGTGAATCAGTTGTCTCCAAACCCAGGACTCTCTTTTTCTCTTCCAGAATCTACTCAGTCTGTAACCACACATGGTTCAGACTTTGCTTGGGGAACTATATCGGGGGGGGGGGGGGGAGTTCAGGATTGTTGAATAACCTGGACAAATTAAAGCACATAAATGTCAAAAAAAGATGGCAGTGATAAATGCTCACAAATCTCTGACATATCTTTGTATTCCAGGCCCTCCACTAGTAATCAAAGACAACACTGATGTGGTACATAAACAGGGGAGGACCAGATATCCTACCTCCTTTGCAGACTAGCCATGACAATGTAGAAAACAGCAATGCAGCACAATCTGACCATCCAGGCAACTCATGTTCCATCAGAGCAGAACATTATAGTAGACAAGCTAAGCAGGTCAAGGACAGGCCCCATGAATGAAAGCTGCACCCAGTGTCTTCCAGGAATTGATCCAAGTGTGGGAAACACCTCAAGTAGATCAGCTTGTCTCTATTCACAACAGACAGTTAAAGAAAGTCTGATCCAGGACACCCTGCACACAAGCCTGGAAAACAGATGCTTTTTTCATTGTATGCCTTCCTACTCTTTCCTATGATTACCAGGCTTCTTCTAATGTCAGAAGAACTCTCCAAAGATGATACTGGTAATGAATTCCTTTTTGGCTTAAGCAATTGAGGTTCTCCCTTCTTCCCATACTGACCAGGTGCAATGGCCATAGTCTTCCTTACAGGATGACTTTCAAACATAGGACAGGGGTTGTTTGATACCCCCCAGCCTTCAATTTCTTCATCTCATTGCCTGGATGATAGAATTTTAATACATTTAGGTACTCTGAGGCTGTGCAGCAGATATTAAATGATTCACCTCTCCTCCATCTCTGGTTGTTCGCCCATAGATCCCAGTCTTTCTAACCAGTCTGAAGTCAAACAGTTTTGAAAGGTGTTTTACATATCTTCCCACCTAGAAGACATGTTGCTCCTTCTTGGAAATTAACTTTGTACTGGAGAAACTTACACTTTCTCTTTCTGAACTTGCTCATGAGCCTGAGTTGAAGTTCTTATCTTGAAAAATAAGACTATTCATTGCTCTCCTTTCAGCAAGAAGAGTATCTACATTACAAGCTCTTATGGTGAGTCAACCCTATCTCATCTTTCACAACGGCAAGGTCAGGCCCACTCTACCAGAGTTTTGTATATTTCTATGGCTTTTTGGAAAGGGGTGGCTTCTAGAAATATGACAGAAACAGCAACTTGGTTATCTGTGTACACCTTTATTAACCACTACAAATTAGATTCTTTAGGTCGAGAGCAGGCTTTGCTAATACTATTCTCCAGGACCCCTGGACTCTGATCCCTCTTTTTCCTCCCTTTCGTTCTCAGCTCTAACATTCATCCCATACAGCTTAGGCTACTGCAACCATTAACTAATGAAGACCACAGCACGGTAGTGTAAGTATACCATGACAGTAGGTGTTCAAACAGATCACTGTTGCAGCAGGAACACCCTCCCTCCCTCTAATCACCTTCTTTTTGTTGTGTTTTATGCATATGAGTATGTTTCTTTTCCCCTTTTCCTAGCACATGCCAAGCTGGCAAGGTGCTATGCTCCCTTGCAATTAGGCAAGAAAGTTCTAAATGTTTGGCAACCTAACCACTGATTTTATACTACTCTCCTTGAGCTGTATGGCCGTTAGGGCAAGTGGAAGGTGGCTCAAAGTCTTGGAAGCTGGACAGTCATCCAGTAATTGGCAGGATATGTACCACATAGCTTGGGCTTCTGTAACAGTTATTTATTTAAACATCTACTGTTATGGTACGTTTACTTACACAACTGCACATTACTCATAAAAGTTAACAGCAGTTTCTTCTTGATATGCACAATGTGTGTTACAAGATTAGACTAAAACAATGTGGATATGGTTAGGGATAGTGTTTTCCCATAAGCACGTTTCAGTACAGGTGTCTGGCATGTCTAAGTGGAAAATGCCAATAGCTGATCCACTCAAGATACGGAAGAATTTAAATTAAGAAATGATCACAGCCTGCACTATGTACTTTATTCAATGGCTTTGTTAGAGGGACAAAAGTTTAGAAGAGCAATAAAAGCAAGTTTTGAGATCAATGTCGCTTATAAAAAGGGATAATAAAAAGCAGGAAAAAACAGTATTGAAACTGATCTCCCCAGTAGCTATAACTTTAGAATGTGCTAAGCACAAGGTCTCAAACTATTCTTTACTCACAAATTTAGTATGAATTCTTTCAAATAGCTAGTTTTTAAGTTAAAGGTTAACTGAATATATGCAGATTGTTTTCCTTCACCTGAAAGGGGAAAACAAACTGCAATAAAAGAAGTAGTAATGTGCTTATTTGCAAGCTGTAGTAAAATATGTCTCAGCATGAATATCTTTATTTTAAAGGTAGATGCCACTGCAAGTATCCAACATAGAGAAGCTGAAGTTTTGGGGATTTTGAAGTTTTGGAGATTTTTTTTATTTCACGGCACATAACTCTTCTTTTATTTTGTATTTACAGAGATTTAAGGATGGGAATAGTGGGAATAGTGAATTGAACTGTCTGAAAAAATATAACAGGAGCTCAAACAAATGTATGAAATTATAACTAGGTAAAAGCCATGATAGTCAGGTGTTATAAACTATGGAGGATCAATACATGCACTGGAAGTGACAAGCACTATTAAGTGACTGTAACTTTAAAATAACAGAACAGCTTCTTTGTCAATTTTCACTTGTAATGTAAATGACCATAACAAACACTGAAAAACACAAATAGTACTGAACTATATAAAGAAA
This sequence comes from Protopterus annectens, assembly GCF_019279795.1. NCBI lineage: Eukaryota > Metazoa > Chordata > Ceratodontiformes > Protopteridae > Protopterus > Protopterus annectens. The sequence continues at coordinate 514,259,504 of NC_056731.1, forward strand.
TGTAGAGTTTAGATTCTGATGTTGCAGGAGCTGCTTTTGGATAGAAATAAATGTACAAGTTTTATAAAAAGAGGATTTCAGTATCGATATTTCACAGAATATCAGGAACAAAGGACAAGGGGTGTTATACTGATAAAAAGAGGTGCTCTGATTGTGGTAGAAGAGGAAAAGAAAGCCAATAGAAGATGTTTTGTTGTAACTACTTTACTGATGTATCATATATATATATAATCCAAAACAAAAATTAATAAAGCACACAACATAATACCACACATATTTGTGAAATACAATTTCACTGCAAAATCTTATAAATTCTATAGCGAACCAAAGGGAATTGCAAACTACATTTTCAATTTTTCTCATGCAAGTTTAAGAGGTGACTAGTTTCTTCCAAAAAAGGAGCGTAGTTAAGAATTACTGAGCATCAACCTTGAACAGCAGTAAAAAATTAAAACATCAGCCTAATGGCGTATTTCTACTCTGTTTGATTTCTAACTCTTTTCATAAACCTGAATACATCCGTTCCACTTCTTAAGGTGTGCTTGTTAACAACACTGCTTCTTGGGTTATATGGGGTAACAGGGCGAGGCAGTATCTCTGATGGGCGAACATGTCGTGCTCTTTAGAGTAGTTCATCCACCTTGGTCCTCACCTGACACTCAGCTTTCACCTGTGGCTCCTCGTAGCTGTCTGCATGCAACAGAGACCACACCCCGGGCAACAGCTTCAACTGGCTGACAAAACCAGGTGAGGGTAGCCGATGGGTTTGTAACCCTCGGAGAGTCAGGGCTTATCTACCTATGCATGCAAAAACGGGATCCGGCAGACTGCATGGAGGAAATCACCAGACTGATTCAACGGGCAGGAAAGCAGATGCAGCAAAGTGATGTGGAGTGCAAATAGGGAACAGTGAGACACATTAGGACACTGCTGGCCATCTACTGCATCTTGACCCATCTCCAGTTGTCTCGACCAAGTCCTGCCACTGGATCAAGACAGGCTGGGACGAGAGAGTGAGACTGACGATCTGCGCAACTCTCTCTCACTATAATCCAATTTGCGTGCAAGTCAAAACATAACCCCCCACCAAGTCCTGTGGTGATGGGCGAATGACAAAGCAGCAGGTGCAGATACACTGGAAGCTGCAGCCACAAGCTCACACATAGGTGGCCCAGGGCAATGGGTCACTCTCTACTGGACCAAAGAGTCAATGGAGTTCGGCAGCCCCCTGTGTGTCTGAGCAGCCCTATTTAGAATCACTCTGCTCACCTCCATGGTCTGAGGAAGGGACTAGAAAAGGTGCCCTAAACATAGCCTGCTTCATCCTACCCCTGGTCTGCTTGCTGTGCAGGCGGGGATCCCAACCATGCAATCGAATCACAAAGAAAAAACATTGGTGACTTCGCTCACCATTGGCACATGGAATGTGCCAGATGCTCATGGATAGCTCCAAAACAGACAGACCTGAGAGATGGACAGCACTTGTCGCAAGAGAACTCGGCAGGTACAACATCCAGATAGTAGTATTCAGTGAGACCAGGTTCACAGACAAAGGTCAGCTGACAGAAGTTAAAACCAGTTATACTTTTTTCCTGGAGTGGCCGCAGCAGCGAAGAACATCATGAAGCAGGAGTGGATTTTGCCATCAGATCTAATCTGATCAGCAAATTAGCCAGCCTCCCAAAGGGATTCAATGAGCGACTCATGTCTCTGCGGCTCCCCCTCAAAGGAAAGCACCATGCCAACTTCATCAGTGTATATGCCCTCACCATGACAAATGCACAGGAGATTAAAGACAAGTTTTATGAAGATTTGGAGTCCCTCATAACATCTGTGCCCAAGGCGGATAAGCTTGTCATCTTAGGAGACTTCAGTGCCAGAGCTGGTACAGACTACCAGACATGGGAGGGTGTCATTGGGAGGAATGGATTTGGCAAAAGCAACAGCAATGGCCATCTACTTCTGAAGACATGCGCAGCTCATGACCTGTTGATCACCAACACAGTCTTCCGCATATCCAGCCGTAACAAGATGTCCTGGATGCATCCATGCAGCAAGCACTGGCATCTCATTGATTATGTCATAGTAAGGAGAAGGGACAGGCAGGATGTTACAGTGACTAAGGCTATGTGTGGCGCAGACTGCTGGACAGACCCCAGACTCATCCTCTCAAAACTCAACATGCACATTCAGCCTAGACGGTGCCCACAGAGGGAAAAAGACCAATAGGCGCCTGAATGTCAGCAAGCTAGAACAGCACTCTGTGCACCAGAGCCTCAGTGAGGACCTTAACAGTAAGCTTGACCAACTCAGCTTTGACAACAATGGTGCAGAAGAGAGCTGGGCAGCCTTTAGGGATGTGGTATACAACACTGCTCTTGCTCATTTGGACCTGAACACACGCAATCACCAGGACTGGTTTGATGATAATGATGAGAACATTCAGAAGCTGCTGGATAATAAGCGTGAAGCCTTCAGATCCCTCCAGCAAGACACTACATCCATCTCCAAGAAAGAAGCTTACAACGCCATCAAAAGCAAGGTGCAAGCAAAGCTCAGAGAGATGCAAGAATCCTGGCACAGCAGAAAGGCAGATGAGATCGAGAAGTACGCTGACAGCAACAACTCCAAACATTTCTATGATGCCCTGAAGACCATCTACGGGCCACAGTCCTCTGGAACATCACCACTGCCCAGTGCTGACAGGTCCACCCTGCTCATTGACAAGAACGCCATCCTGGAAAGATGGGCTGAGCAGTTCAACAATTTCCTGAATAGGCCTTTCTCTTTCAATGCCGAAGCCACTGACCGCATGCCACAATTCACCATTAACACCTCCCTGATTCTGCCAGGGAGGTGTTAATGCCGCAATTCGCCATTAACACCTCCCTGGCAGAACCTCCAAAGGAATGAGAGGTTAAGGAAGCAATTAAGCTTCTCTCCAACAGTAAAGCACCAGGATCTAACTTAATTCCAGCCAAAATCTACAAGACAGAGGGACCAGTCTTGTTACAAAAGCTCACTGAGCTCTTCCATACCATGTGGCAACAGGAAGTTATCCCTCAGGAGCTAAAGGATGCCTCCATCGTCCATCTCTACAAGAGAAAGGGAAACAGGCAGTCTTGTGACAACCACAGCAAAATCTTTTTCCTGGTCAATGCCAGCAAAATCCTTGCCAGAGTCCTCCTCAACCACCTCATTCAATACATAGAAGATGGACACCTGCCAGAGAGTCAGTATGGCTTTAGAGAGGGCCGAGGGACAGTGGACATGATATTTGCAGCACATCAAGTTCAGGAGAAGTGCCAGGAACAAAACTGAGAGCTTTACACAACATCCGTGGACCTGACCAAAGCCTTTGACACCGTCAGTTGTGAGGGGCTATGGCGGATCATGGAGAAGTTTGGCTGTCCAGGCAAATTTATCAGTATGCTGTGCCAGTTCCATGACGGCATGCTTGCTCGAGTACTGGATGATAGAGACTCCTTTGATGCCTTCCCAGTTACCAATGGAGTCAAGGAAGGCTGTGTACTGGCACCCATGCTGTTCAGCATGATATTCTCGGCCATGCTGTCAGATGGCTTCTGCGATGATGAAGAAACCAGCATCAAGATCAGACACAGGACTGATGGCAGGCTCTCCAACCTGCGGAGGCTACAGGCCAAGACCAAGGCTGAAGAGGACTTTGTGCGTGATTTCCTGTTTACAGATGACTGTGGACTCATCGCTGCTACAGAGGCCCAGATGCAGCAGAGTATGAACTGCTTTTCCACTGCCTGCAGAAACTTTGGCCTCACAATTTATACCAAGAAGACTGAGGTTTTGTATCAGCCTGCACCACAGAAGACATATGCAGAACCAACTATCACCGCTGAAGGTGAGATCCTGAAGGCTGCTGACAAATCTACATACCTCAGCAGCACACTCTCCAGATTTGTGAACACTGACAATGAGGTAGACACAGACATGGACTGTGTATGACTGTCACGCCAAAAAGCTGAATCGCTTCCATATGAACTGCTTAAGAAGGTTGCTGAAAATTACCTGGCAGGACAAAGTTCCAGACACAGTTGTCCTCTCTCAATCTGGACTGCCAAGTATCTACACCCTGCTGAGGAGAGCACAAGTCAGGTGGGCATGCCACCTTGTACATATGACAGACACATGTCTCCCCAACAGACTGTTTTATGGTGAACTTGTGGGAGCCAAACGCACACAAGGTGGGCAGAATAAGAAGTTATGTACTCACCATAACGTTCCATCTGAGTAGGTAAACTTAATTTGTCAGCAACCTTTGGGAATCGGATCCGACCTCAGATCCGAGCCGGCAGTTTTCAACAGCTTTAGATCTGAGCTCCAAGCTCCTCCCCCTACCCATAATCCCCTGCCAACCCTGACTAACCTCAGATCAAGTTTGCCCAACAGCAGTAGCTGCTAAAAATGATTAATCCCAAGATAAATGGGTAAAACCCATGGGCCTAAGTATGAGAACATTTGCAAGTGAGGGGGCAGGAGGGAGGGACGGTTGCTGACAAATGAAGTTTACCTACTCAGATGGAACGTTATGGTGAGTACATAACTTCTTAATCTGGAGTAGTTAACTTCATTTGTGCAGCAACCTTTGGGACAGAGTCCCCAGCTACCTGAATCTTGGGCGGCCTTCATGGAAGGATGTTCCGGAGCACTGCAGAGCCAAAGGATTCTCTCCCTCTGGAGATAATGTCCAATTTGTAGTGATTGATAAAAGTATGAGATGAAGCCCAAGTGGCTGCCGAGCAAATATCATCCAAAGAAACTCTAGCTCTAAAAGCCGCAGAGGTAGACATGGATCTAGTGGAGTGGGCATGGACTCCCTGAGGTGCGGGCCTGCCCGAACTTTCGTATGCTAAAAGGATACACTGTGAAATCCATCTAGAGAGTGTGACTTTAGTCAGAGATTTACCCAAGTTAAATTTGGCAAAGGAGATGAACAACTGGTCGGATTTCCTATGACCAGATGTCCTGTGGATGTAGAAGTGAAGTTGTCTATGCACATCCAATGAGTGTAATTTGTATTCCCCTTTGTTATGGTAGTTAGGAAAGAAGACCGGCAAGTTGATGGACTGGTTAATATTTGACTCAGAGGCAACCTTGGGAAGAAAGGAAGGACTGGTCCTGAGGTAAACTCTATCCTTGTGAAAGGTCAAGTATGGGGGTTTTACACAGAGGGCCTGCAGTTCAGAGACCCTTCGAGCCGAGGTGATAGCGACAAGAAAGGCCGTTTTCAATGATAAGAATTTAAGATCTATGGAAGCTGCAGGCTCAAATGGGGGGGCTGTCAAGGCCTGAAGCACCAACGTTAAATCCCAAGGAGGGACTACATCCTTCACTGGGGGTCTGAGCAGAAAGGTGCCCTTCAAAAAGGTCTTACACAATTTTGTGGTGATCAAAGGACCCAATTCGTTTCCAACGTGATAATGAGAGATAGCTGCCAGTTGGACCTTGCCTGTGGAGGAACTAGCCCCCTGATGAAACAGTCCTGACAGAAAGTCTAATACAGCGGGCAGAGGAGCTGTAAAAGGATCCAAATTTTTGCTTTCTGCCCAAATGGAAAAACGTTTCCATTTGCTGTTATAGATCTTTCTAGTAGAAGGCTTGTGCGCAGCTACTAGAATGGTTTTAACTGGGGAAGAGATACCAGGAGACCTAGCTATGAGTGGAACTGGAGCAGCCAAGCCGTGAGCTTGAGGTTGTCCAGGTTCGGGACTGGGAGCCCTAGGCAGTGGGATATTAGATCCGGACGGGGATCTAGAATCCAAGGAGGATTCACTAGATGAGACCAAAGGTAAGGGAACCAGGTTTGATGAGGCCAAAATGGGGCAATGAGGATTACCCTGCTCCCCAACCGACTGGCTTTCTGAAGAAACTTTAGCATTAGAGGAAGAGGAGGGTAAGCATAAAGAAGACTGGGAGGCCAAGCATGCACCAGAGCTTCTCTCGGGGGTTCCCCGGAGGGGGAAATGAGAGCGAAGTAGTCGTAACATTTTGTGTTCGAGGGAGAGGCAAAGAGATTGCAACAGGGTTGACCCTATTTGGCGAAGATCCGATTTGCTATCTCGGGATTCAGAGACCACTCGTATGGTAACAGGATGGTGCGACTTAGTTTGTCCACTAAGATGTTGGACCGTCCCGGAATGTGCGTTGCTATGAGAAAGTGGTTGGTGGAGACAACCCATTCCCACACTCTCATGGCCTCTCGACAGAGAGGGTAAGACCTGGTTTCCCCTTGTTTGTTGATGTACCAGACAACCGACATGTTGTCCGTCTGAATCGCAATCGTTCCTACGGGAAGAAGGTCCTGCAGTGCTCACAACGCTAACAGCACTGCCCTCATCTCTAGGACGTTGATATGCAGTGAGGTCTCCATGAGGTCCCACGTGCCTTGGACTGTCCTGCCCGAATAATGCCCCCCCCACCCTAGGCGGGAGGCGTCCGTGGTCACCGTGGCTACAGGAGGGGTCATAGAAAAGGGGTGTCCTTGCTGAAGGTCTGGAGATTGGAGCCACCATAGAAGGGCCCTCTTGCAGGCCCTGCTGAGGGAGATGGGATGGCTGAGAGGGTAGTGAAGAAGGGACCACTGGACCTGGAGGGTCCATTGTAAGACCCTCATGTTCAAACGTGCCATTGGCAGTAGGTTGATCGCTGCCGCCATCGAGCCGAGAGCCCTCAGGACCAATTCCGCCGGGGGAGCTGGAGATTGCAGAATGGCCTGCACATGAAGCATCAGGGATAGTAGCCGGTCTGTGGTCAAGAAAGCTAGGAGCTTGTTTGTGTCCAATCTGGCTCCTATGAAGTCTATAATCTGATTTGGAGTAAAAGACGACTTCTCTATGTTGATAGTGATCCCCAGGCAGGAAGCTAGACGGAGAAAGTAGTTTCTGGCTGAACAGAGTAGATGCCTTGTTGGGGCGGTCAGGAGCCAGTCGTCCAGGTACGGGAAGACCTGAATTCCCTGGAGCCGCAGGTGGGCCGCTATCACTGCTAACACTTTGGTGAACACCCTGGGGGCTGTGGTGAGACCAAAGGGAAGGACCCTGAATTGGTAATGACTGGCTCCTAGCCAGAAGCGGAGGAACCTCCTGGATCGCCTGTCCATCAGAATGTGGCAGTACGCATCCTTGAGGTCTATAGAGCACATCTAATCATTCTCCCGTAAGAGGGAGAGAATGGATTGAAGAGTGATCATGCGGAACTTCTCTTTGGTTACTAACAGATTCAGGGAAGAAAGGTCGAGGATTGGTCTTAAGTCCCCCATCTTTTTTGGCACCAAGAAGAACCTGGAGTAAAACCCGGACCCGCACTGGTCTGGGGGGGACATGTTGGATGGCTCTTTTTTCCAGCAAATGTTGGATTTCCATTGCTGCGGCCTCCCTCTGATTGGGTGGGACATCGGGGAGTTATCTGGGGCTGCATGGGTAACGAGAGAAGGGAATCTGATATCCTCTGGATATGATGCGAAGCACCCAGTGGTCTGACGTGAAGGACTCCCAAGCTGCTGGGTGCTTCGAGAAACGCCCCCCCCAACTGCCTCCAGAGTGGAGCAGTCGGGCAACCCCTCAGGGGTGTTGCGTGGGTTGGTCCGAGAAGGGTTCTCTGGATCCAAAGTTTTGCGGGCCCCCTCTGCCTCTAGGGCGGCGTCCACCCTGCCCCCCTCTTCCGCGGAAGAGCTGGGAGTCTGGAGCGGAATGGGACTGTTGCGACTTCCGGAACCACATCTTCTTCTGTCCCTTTTGGTTCTTAGAAAAGGACCTCTAGGGAGCAGAGAAGTGGACTCCGACAGCAGACAACGTCTTCCCGTCCTTTTTGCTCTGGACTAAGGTATCTCGCATGGTTTTGCCAAAGAGGGCAGAACCATCAAAAGGGGCATTAGCGAACGACGCCTTGAAGGGCTCCGCAAAATCACAGTGTCGGAGCCAGGCCTGACGTCTCATAACGAGGCCCGCTCCACCGGCTCTAGCGGCTCCTTCCGTGGCATCAGACAGAAGCTGCATAGAGGTGTTAGATATGGAACGTAGAGTGTCCATCCAGGTGGAGTGCAATTGCTTGTCCTCCGCCGACATGGACTCAGGGGGTGACGCAGCGCACTCTTTAATAAGGTCCCGCTGCAGTCGGAGCACGTGTGCCATGTAGTTCAGAGATCTCACCGAGAAGGTCACTGAACTAAACACTCGCTTCCCTAGGTGGTCCATCGACTGAGACTCCTTGCTCGGGGGATGAACCGAGGCACTCTCCTGAGCAAGTTCCCTCTTGGTGGCTGCCGCCACCAACATGGCATCTACCGGGGGACCCTTACTCCAGTGTGACTTGTCAAGGGGTGGGCTAAGGATCTTGTCCGGGCGCTTGGGGACTGGCTCCACAGTGTCCGGCTCCTTCCACGCCCTGGTAGTGATCAAATCTACCAGGGGTCAGCCGGAGGGGACACCCAAGAGGTAGACGGGCCTGCTTCAAACGCCTCCAGGAACACAGATTCGTCCGAGATAGGCTTTGGGGCAGACCACCCCCCCCTTTATTCTAAGCATCTCCATGATGTCACCAAATGAGACATCTTTGGGGGGTGATCTTGGGGAGCCTTCCCCTTCCTCCAAATCCGTGTCCTCAGTCAAGGACTCGGGGGAGTCCAGGTGCCTCCTCTTGCACCTTCGTTTGTGAGGGACCTTCTCGGGGGGGCTGTCTGAGGAGGTCTCACCAGCAACGTCTTGTTCCACCGGAACTACCGGGGACGTCAAAGCAGGCTGTCCCTGGGGCCGGGTGATGGAAGCCGGGCCCAACTGAGAAGGAGTGCACGGTGGAGCCGTGGCATGGGTCGGGGGCCTGGAATCCCTCGACAGAACCCTCTCCACCATGTCGAATGCTGAGGGAGAGCTGCTCTCTCTGGGATCTGAAAGTAGACACTCCCTCAGATCCGACAGACGGATCGGGGCCGGCGCCAAAGCGATCGGATCCAACGGACCAGCATGCTCCGACCCGGACGGAGCCAAAGGCATACCGATACCGCTGGATCCGAAGCTCAGCCCTCGGCTCCGGGAGCTCGGATCTGAAGATAATGGACCTGACAGACTCTAGGGAAGTGTCGGCGCCGAAGTACCCGAGACTGTCGGTGCCGACACACCCCCGGCTCCAAGGCTGCCTGGCTCCGAAAACTTCGAACCCGGGAAATGGGTCGGAGAAGGAGCTATCGGGGCAAAGAAGGGGGTCGAGCTCCCCCCCAGAGGGGGGGGGGAGGCAGGAGCACTCCCATCTGCAGTTGGGCCTGGAGGAATCTTCTCATCATCCGGTCCAAATCTGCATCTGTGAGACTTCTTGTCAATCTCGATGAGTCCACCGAGGCGGGGCGGGAGTGTTGCCTCGATGACCTCGATGGAGATCGGGTCTCCTCCTCCTCAGGACCCGGTGAAAAGCACGGGGACAGGATCCGAGAATGAGGAGAACCAGAAGACCTAGAGGGAGAAGACCGCTTAGCCGGGGGGGCCGAAGCGGAGGCCTCGGCCTGCCGCTTGCGGTGCTTCTCCCTCTTCCTTTCTTTCCTAGCCTCCCTCTCCTCCGAGCCTAAGGCGGGAGGTTGAGTCCCAGCTGGGGGGGAGGGAGGCAGGAGTGGCAGCCGCTGCGGGAGCCACAGAAGGACCGGAGGCAGAAGCCAAATCCGGGGGCAGAAGACCCGCCAGAATCAGCTTAGACCTCCGGTCCTAAAGTGCCCTGGGGTTGAACGCTGCACAAATGGTGCAACCAGAGGACAGGTGTTCAACCCCAAGGCACAATACACACCAAGTGTGGTCATCCGCTGGGGACAGCTTATGGCCACACGGTGCACTTAGAGAACATTAACTTTGGGGCCTCAGACATACTGAGAAAGTAACCCACACACACAAGGCCCCAACACACACACACAACACTGACGGAACCACGAGTAGGGGAAGGAAAACTAATAAGGTAAACTAAGAGAATTTAAACTATAAGGGATTTAAGCACACACTCACACCACAATTTAAAGAAAAGATATGAAAAAGTTAAATTTTTTTCTCAAGAAGAGACGAGAACATCAGGAGACTCAGGATCAAGCTGCTGAGCGAAACCGCGGCAAACTAGATCTGAGGTTAGTCAGGGTTGGCAGGGGATTATGGGTAGGGGGAGGAGCTTGGAGCTCGGATCTAAAGCTGTTGAAAACTGCCGGCTCAGATCCGAGGTCGGATCCGATTCCCAAAGGTTGCTGCACAAATAAAGTTAACTACTCCAGATAAAGCACTTCAAGGACATGCTGAAAGTCTCTGAAGAGCTTTGACATTGACCCAGACTCCTGGGAAACCCTAGAGCAAGACCGCCCCACCTGGCAAAGCTGCATCAGCAAAGGTGCTACCTCCTACTAGCAGAGCAGGACTGCTGAAGCACAGAGGAAGCATGAGCTGTGCAAATCCTCAGCCAATTCTTTGCCAAACAACCCAACCGACCACTTGTGCCCAATGTGCAGCAGGGCTTTCCGAGCCCGCATCTGACTGATCAGCCACAGCTGGACACACCATACTCAGTCAACCTCCTCAACGAGATGTCCTTGATCACCATCAGTAACAACAGACGAACAACAACCTTTCAACTCCTCACTCCCCTTTTTTGGGTTTCAACTGGTAGGTATAGTTTTTCATGATGGGCTTTTTAACTACCATCATGAAGTGAAATAATAGTTTTTTTCCAGGGAATGGTAGTGAAGTTTCAAAGTCCACCCCCAGTCATAGTAAAACAGTGACAAAAACATAATTTATAAATACCCAGCAGACTAACATTTGAAAGTCACTTTTGAACTTCTCTAACCTCAGGAAGTCCCAAAATTTATAGTTCTAGGTACTTCTCTCCAAAACACTGCATCTCAACAATTTGAAGAAGCTGGGGGGTAACATACCTGCTACCTTTGAGAGAGTATAAGGGCATCTGTAGAAACACTTCCAGTAAAAATTCCAAATTTCCTCCTCTTGGTAGGATATCTAGTTAAAGCACAGATTTTCCTCCACTGCTCCAAAGTGAAATGGAAGGTACGGTTGTATAAGAAAACTTTTCATAACAGTAGTTTTTGGTATAGATAAATGTTGCAGAAACTTAAGCTCTATTGTTTATATCCTGCCCAGGATATTACAACCAGCTAGCACCCAACGCTTTAGGGCATCTTCCATATACCCTAACCACTGAAGAGACTGGAGAGTCATACTAGTCGGTGGTTAGGTTGCCAAACCTTCAGAACTTTCTTGCTCAGATTAAAGGAATCTACAGCTCTGTGATTTATGTAAATGCTAGGAAAAAAGGTAAATAAAAATATCCAAAATCTGACAACAAATGTAACACAAAATGAGGGGATGAATGAAGGAAGGGTATCCTTATTGGAAAAGTAATCTATTCAAACATCTATTGTTATGGTAGGTTAACTTACACAACTATACTGTGTTTATCATCTGATCACTGTTGCATTGAACTAAGCTGTATTGGTTGATTACCCGAGCTCAGAATAAAAAACAGAGGTGGGAGAATGGTCAGAGTCCAGGCGCCCCTTGAGAACAGTCCTTGCAAAAGCTGCTCTTGATATAGAAAAGGAATCTAACTTGTAATGCTTTGTAAAAGTATGCTCTCTCTAGAATACTTCCAGAGTACACCCCTTTTCAAAAAGCAAAAGAAGACGCCAAAGTCGCAGCAGAATAGGCGCTGACATTGCCTGGATGTGACTAGTCATGGTAAGAGTAACAGGAAACAATAGCATGTGACAACCCTTTAGAAAGTGTGTGTTTTGATACTGGTTGTCCCCTTTTCATACCCTCATAGGAAATAAACAGTTGATTCAAATTCTTCAAGCTTTAACTTCTGTCAAAACAGTATCTGAGTTGTCTGTAGACATACAGAGTATGCATAATTATTTCCCCTTATTTTACAGATCTGGAAAAGAGCAGCTTAAGACAATACAAACTCTGCAATCAGTTTAGGCATTAAAGAAGGATTTGTTCTCAAATTTACTCTATCTTTATGAAAAATGAGATAGGGTTGAATCACCATAAGAGTTTGCATCTCATATACATAGGTTCATAGGTTCATAGGTTAGTACTAAGCTAACTGCCCTTGCGAGCCATTTTAAGCCTAGCCAATTATCCCTTGTGAGACTTGAACCCTGCATCTTGTGTTTGTAAGGCAAACACCTTAACCATTAGGCCACCCTCCCAACATATTTTACACAGATCACAGCAACACTATTTTCCAAGTCAACTTCAAATCATCCCAATGAAATAAGTTTCTCTAGATTAAAATGGAGATCCCAAGAAGGAACCACCAGTATACTAGGTGGATGGATATCCAAAAACCCTTTCAAAAACTGTTTGACTTGGGGCTAGGTAAAAGGGGGGTTCTACAGGAAGACAAGCAAAGATGGCTAAGAGGTGAATCTTAATAAAAGATTAAGAAATCCCAGAAGAAAGTAACTATTAGCAGAAGTTTTTCTGCCACAGACCATATTTTCTTTGATGTTTTTACTCAGGGCAATTTTGATTGTGACACTTTTGTTTTTTCTTCAGGTGGTATTGCCAAAAATGGCACATTTGTTTGGAATCCCCAAGGTATACAACATCAGAAATAAACCTCCATTTAGACCTATTGTGTCATCAGCCTTTTCCTAGACTGGACCAATTTCAACCTTTTTAGACCACATTTTGAACCCTACTATCTAAGGGACTCCTGGCATGTTTTCAAGCTGTTGAATGGCTTCAGTACAGAGAAACCATTTTTTTTGGGTTTGCCTCACTGGATGTTGCCTCCCTCTATACCTGCATTCCACAAGATGTTGGTATAGCGTATCTAAGGGACTATTTATGTGGTCACACAACTTTTGGCAACAATACAATAAATACTGTTTGTTCCCTTATGTATTTGCTCTTAGACAACATCTATTTTAGTTTTTAGGCAAGTTTTTAAACAGACATCTGGAGTGGCCATGGGAGCTGGAATTGCTCCAGTTTTTGCCAATTTGGTTATGGCCAGGTGGGAGAAAAAATTTCTGAAGGTGCACCCCTTAGCCAAAAAAAGTGCTGTTCTACCACAGATACATAGATGATCTTTTTTTCTACGGGGCTGTAATCTAGAAGAATTTCATTCTTATGTTGATTACCTGAATAAAAACACTAACTTTCTACACTTTACTATGAGTGGCTTTAGTGACAGTCTGATGTAATCTAGAAGAATTTCATTCTTATGTTGATTACCTGAATAAAAACACTAACTTTCTACACTTTACTATGAGTGGCTTTAGTGACAGTCTAAATTTAATTGACCTCAATTTACCCTTTAGTAAGAAATCTGGTTCAGTTGTCAGTAACATTTTCAGAAAGGAGACTTTTGTAAACCAGTATTTTTACACAGATAGCCTACACTCCATACACATGAAAAGACAGGTGGTTAAGAGACAAATGATCAGATTAAGCAGACTGACAACTGAGCAGCTTACTTTTTTACACAAACTTTTTAACTTAAAGGCTTTTTTATAGACTGAGGGTACACTCCAGACTAGTTGGCAACTACAGAAAGTGAAGTTTTGGGATACAGAACATCTAAGGCATGACCCATTTTGGATGGGCACCATCTGGCATCACCAACCAGCCGATTTGATCAGCATTCAAGAGGCTTCTTGGAGCTTCTTTAAACTTACTTTCCTCATTCCTATTTGTAATGAAATGTGGCTTATTAAGAGTACCATCTAAGAAAACTGGAAGATTATCATAGGGAACTCGGACTTGTTGAACATTTTAGGTGAAAGGCCAGCCTTCACTTTCAAGAGACTGTTTCACCTTAAAGCACTCTTTGAAAGAGCAGAGCTGGTACATCATCTTCTGTAACACAAGTCACTTTTGGAACTTTCAGCTGCAGACATTGTAAACAATGCAGATTTTTTTTTTCAATAATAAATCTTTATTATTTTACCAATTTTTCATACACTAAAGAAAAACAGCAAAGAAAAAGAAATACAAATGATACCCAAATTAAGCTACTAACACCCATACTACAAACTATGTACACTACAAAATCAATGTTAAACAAAATCAATGAAGAAAAGAAAGGAACATATAATAACAAGAGTCAAAAGATCTACTATCATTAGAATGGATTGTTCTTACCAACTTTCAAATTAAGTATGCATGTCCTGGGGTTGAGCTAAATTCGGTACATTAAACTAATATAATGTTGAAAATTTGTTCCCACACCTTCGGGTTATTAATATTCCTTTTATTATCCTTGATTAAAAGTTTGTGTGCTAGAATATGTTTCATGGCTAAACCTTTAAAGTTTTCCCATGAAGTTTGAAATGGAGTCAACCAATTTGTAGCTATATAAAGTTTCATTAATAAGAAAATATTTATAAGTATAATCATTTGGGTTCTATCCAAATTATTAGGAGGGATATGTAGAATCATGAATTCTCAAGAAAGTGTAGAATGCTGATACCCCATCTTTTGTAGTTGGATTTTTAAGGAATTCCAAAGTTTGTATATACATTTACAGCTCCAGAACATGTGCAAGAGGTCCGCCGTTTGATCTTTACAATATGGACATTTGGGCGAGTTTTTCGAGTTAAATTTATGCAAGCTAAGGCGTGTATAGTAGGCATTATTAAATATCATCAATTGTGTAAATATTAATTTTTGGAGAGAAACTGATTTTATTGCTAATTGCCTTTAATATTTTATTTTCTTCTATCAATGGTATTTTATCTTACCAATATTTTGACAAGAGTATTTGATTTTGGTATTTCAACTCTTTTATCAGTTCACTTGTAGAGGTAATAAATTTGGTATCTTGTCTAAGAGTTAACCATAAATTTGAACAATTAGTTAACGTTTCCTCATCAATTTTAATGTCTTTGAAGTAATTTATAGAGAGATCCTTTAATTGTCTCAATATTATTAAGTAAGATTTAGGAAGATTCATCCCCAGCAACATATCATGAACTGACTGATTAAGATATGGATACATCTCAAGTAAAGTTAGATTAATTATAAGTGGATATTTTTTAAGATCTATTAATTGATTATTGATTTTCAAATTCGGGTTCTTATGAAAGGGTTGAAAAATCATATGTTTCAAGAGATTTAATGATTGGAAAAGATTTTGTATTAGACTTATATATACTCTAATATGCTCCATTAAAGAAAATAATTTAAAAGTATCTTTGCTTAAAAAAGGTAAAGCTTTCGGGTTAATATTCAAACTTACAACGTGTTTATGATTCATAACTATCCATTTGGGTGACCATTTATTACTAGATATCTCATAGTAAGCTATTCTTAAAATTCTATTAGAATTTATTATTAAGTAGTAAATTTCAAACTTAGGTAGATCTAGGCCTCCTTTATTCTTCGGAGTCATCAGTTTATCATATGATATTCTAGTCTTCTTAGGTTTCCATATAAATTTAGCCGATTCCGTGTGAATTTGTTTGAAAAATTTCCTGGGGGTCAAGACTTGAGTGGCTCTAAAATGTACAAAATTGTAAACAATGCAGATTTTTGAGTAACATCTTCTGTGTGGTTTCAACATTGCAACTTAGCTGTTTGGGCTAAGGCTAGATACAGCTGCACCTCTAAGAATGTAGTTTATGCAGCTAACTGTGTTTCATGCAACACATTTTTATATAGGCAAGGCTATAAGATGCTTAAACAGAAAAATTTATGAGCATGTACTGGCCATTAAGAATAATGACCATACTAATGCTTTGTCCAAACATGCTGCACATTGTGCTGACTTCAAAAATGTTCTTTTTTCTATAATTCACTTAGTCTGTGCTGACATTTTTCTGGGAACTTTAAAATTCTGTTGGAATGTCGAGAAAGTAGTTGGCAGATCAGATTACGAGGTGATTATGCCTCTGGTTTCAATGAGACCATTAATATTAAATGTTTTTTTACAGTATTCCAAAATATAATAACTCTTTTAAATACTGTCGTCTTTTCATGTTTTATACCTACTTTTTATAAGTGAATTCACTTTTTAGCTCAGTATAGCTTTAAATCTATTTAATCAATATTTTTCCTTTCATGTCAGTATTGGTTGAGTTTGATCACAAGATGTTATATGTGGTCTTTTTAACTCATTGCATCTGAGTGATGCTTCCAGGTGCATCTGCAGTTGATGCCTACTGACTCATCTGGGTGTCAAAAATTGCTTGTTCGTATTTGCATCAATAATTCCAGCATCATGCTTTGTACAAGGTTTAATAAAAATTTTCATCTTAAAGCTTATGCAATAGCAAACTGAACTGCATTAATGTTTGACCTTTTTATAGTGCAGGTAAATAGATATTTAATTGCTGTTTTTATGATATTAATTTATATAGATATAATTTTCATTTTTTTTCTAAATATCTCAACAACCAAGTAACACAGAACTCAAAATGCTGCTGACATTAAGTGTGTAACTTGAGTGGTTGCTGAGACATTGTAAGTTGTTTACAAAACATTACAAATATAATAGTTACTGTGTTTACTGTGATTTATAACATTTGGTTTACGACCTAGAACCTAAAGAATACGACCACTATAAAAATAGTTTGTGCTGAAGAGTTTGCTGTTTATACCACTTTCATAATTCCTATGGTTCCAGAAATATTAACATTTCTTTGAAATGTGAAGACATAATTTGATTCTTTCAAAAGGCCCATTGGACGTTACAGTGCAAACTTCCTGAGCTCCACTGGAGTGTATGAGTCAAGTGCTAGATCCTGTTTGCATTCCTGAAGAAGTTCTTGTTGGAATTAAAAGAACAAAAGTGCTAATTTCTTGTCCAGAGCCTTGCCTTGGTTGTGTTTTGTTTTACTGGATTTTTAGATTTGAGAAATTGTTTAATTTTTCTCATGTGAAGTCTGGCTAAAGGAACCATCTGAATAGTAGAAGTCATGAAAACTAGAATCCTAAGACATTTGCTGGCAAGTCAAACTTTGGGTTGAGAAACTCAGGAACTGTTTTTGTATTAGTTCATTTTGTTCTGAGGAACAAAAGCCCAGAAGAGGAATGTATCCAGAAAGTAACTCAGAAACACTATAGTGTGAGAAAGAATGGCAGAAGATTTTGTAAGTTCACCTGGAAGCCCAGACTAAGAAGATCTTCTAGCTGCAAATAGTCTAAAGGGTAAGACAGAGAATTAAAAATGTAAGCCAGACTCAGAAAATCTTCTGATGTCATTGAGGAAGATAAATACCTAGGCTTAGTGAAAGATATACTGGGTTGCCGGGGGGGTGGGGGGGGTGGCACTTCACTTAAAGGGGCATACAGTTAGCCTAACTTCCTGGACTGTGCTTCACTATGGGAGGTTTCTCCTTTCTTTTTTAAACACCTTTGACAATGCTTTTTGAAATTTTTATTGCCTTTAATTTGCTGAAACTGTTTTGTTTCCTGTAAAAGGATCCTGCACTGACAGGAAAAGACTTACTAAACTTTGAGAAAGAGGGTTGAAAAATCTGTGTAACCCCTGGATTAATTTTCCTCGTTCATCAAAACTTTTTAATGACCTCAGCAGAAGTGTCCAAACAGAACCTCTGTATCAAAGGGAGAATTCAGAATCTCAGATTTGACATCCTTGTAGGTTCATAGGTAGATACTAGGCTATCAGTCTCCAGACTATTACAAGTCTAGCTAATAACAAGAGGTGAAAATCAAATCCTGTACCTTGTACCTGTGAGGTGAAGACCTTAAACATTATGTCACACCTTAGAAAATTTTGCGTACATAGCCAAACAAATCTTATAACCAATCCAGTAGAAGTTGCTCTGGATACAGTATCAGAGAGGTCATAAGAACAATTTGAGTGTTTGTTTACCTGAGAAACAGAACCTTTTAAAGAATTAAAAGATGTTTCAATCTCTAAAGATGGGAGAATAGCAGATAACTTTCTCAAATGTTCAAAAGAAGCAAAAAGCATTCTGACATATGAGCCTGATAATTCAGAATTCACAAGGAGCATGGCACCTGATTGTTTGGCCAAATTAATAACTGCAGAATTTGAGCTGGGATTACAACAAAAATATTTATGAGACTGATGGACTTTATGCAGTCTACCAGACTTTTTTATGGGCAGGGAGTTAACTGTCAGGCATGCTGTATCTGTCAGGAAAACATCTCCTAAAGCTGACAGCACAGGAGGAACAGCTGCAGGCTGAGAAAAATCTTGTTGTAAAAAATCATAATACTTTTCCTTGGATACTGACATTTTACAATGCTCCCACTGGAACAATTATTTCAACCCACTTGTAGTTTCAGGAAAAGGTAATTGCTTCGGGGGAGTACTTGAGGAAAAACTCTTCAGAATCACATCCCCCCCTCCTGTGGCATAGGTAATGGAGAATTACACTGAAAGTATAATTCCTGCTCTTCTGACTGGGAATCAGTATCAGACAGAAAGGAAAATCTTCTTTTAAAACCCAGTGAGGAATCAAAAATTAAAGAATTAAAGGCTTGAAACAAGTCTTTAGAGAAGCCCTGCCAATTTGCCTTGTCCTTTATCCGAGAAAGAGAATAAATATGGCTAACCTTTATTTACCCTAGGAGACTCCCTAGAAAAATGACCAACCCATGGAAGGGACTCTTTTCCAAGAATCCAACACTTCTGTTCAGCTTTGCCTTAAAGTCTCAAGCACACCTCCTCCAAGACTTTAAAAAGTGGTTCTTCCTTGCACATGTTTAGATTTAGAGTCTGGTACTTTCACAATGTGGGCTCGGTCAGTGAGCCAGTTGGCAACCCATCTTGTGACATAGGAATTTATACCTAGTTTAGTGAGTTTGTCTATAATTCCAGAGTGGGGGATGGTGTCGAAAGCCTTGGCGAGATCTAGATAGGCTGTGTGTACCACCTTACCCTCATCTACAGCTTTAGTGACCGCTTCAAAGAAGTCTATCAGGTTTAGGAGACATGATCTGCCTTTTACAAACCTGAACTGGGTAGGGTCCAGAGTTTGGAGATTACCAATGTCATTGTTTATAAGTTCCATGACGATCATTTAAACAACTCCTCTGCTTTCTATAGGCTATTCTAAACTGGGTAGGAAAGAATGTAAATTTGCTATAGTTATCAGATTATGCACATTACAAAGAGTGAGAACTAAATGTCCAAAGGGGAGGGGTGCTTTGTATCTCTTGGAAATACAGCCCATAGGTCTGTCTAGAAGTCTTTTATTTTAACACTTGGGAATTGAGCCACCAAATGACTTCAAATAGCCCCATAATCCTTTAACTGAAGAGCTAAAAAAATTAACTGTACTGCCAGAAGTAGACAAAAGAGGCTGACAGCCCCAAGCCTCAAAAATCCATTGCCAAAGTTAACATATCCCAGGAAAACCTGGGTTTAGTCTTGTCCCACATAACACTTAATATCAAGTTTTTAACTGCCTTCAGATAATCTTTAGGGATGTCCCTAGGAAATGCTAGACACTCATACAGACAGAGAGGTACCATAAAAAAAAAAATTCTACCATTTGAATCCACTTATCCAAATACAGGGGAAATAGCTTCCATCCTCTCAATTCAGTAAACGTGAAATTATCACCTATCCATACTCTTCGGTATTTAATGCAGTTCTGTTTACAAAAATCTGAGAACCTTTGTCTAATCTCAACTGGAGGCATGTCATTTACTATTACATGTTTTGCCTTTGTCCATGTTGATCTTATATCCTAAAAACGCTCCAAAATACTGCAGAATGACAAACAACTTTTTCAAGTCTGACCAAAGATCTCCCAAAAAACTAGTATAGCATTTATATAGAGAGATATTTTAAGAGTTTCTGATCCCAAACTAAATCTACTAATTTCTGAAATCTTAATAATCTCTGCTAAAGTTTTAGTGTACAGAGCAAAGAAGATCAGAGAGAGGAGACAACCCTATCTATTGCCCATAGACAACTGCAATGGCTGCAATATCACATAGTGGTTTTTTATTAGGCCTGGACGGCCTTGCAAAAGAAAGAACAGATCACCCAGTGACCTAGCCCAAACTTAAGTAAAACTTTCTGAAAGAAGATCCATTCATCCCGGTCAAATACCTTCTCTGCATCTAGACTTATAAGGGCTATCCTACTGTTTTCCAGTCTAGCTCCTTTTGGAATCCCCAAGGCCCTGAGGATGTTGTCAAAGGTCTGCCACTGACCACCCCCCAAAAAACGCCAGTCTGATCCAAATCTAGAAAAGCAGACACAAACTTTGAAAGTCCATACTGCCATGAATAGTTTATAATTATGGTTTAAAAATGAAACTGGACTGTAAGAGGGTGGCAGACCTCTTCCTTATATATCATTAACAGAACTGCTTGTTTCCATGTCTCCTGGATAAACCCACATGCCTATACATAATGTTCCAGAATACAAAAAAGGTATACTATATTTGCAGCTCTCCACTGTCTTACTTTTCTGGTGGCATGGATAGCTTTATAGAAAGACACTTCTATAGCACTCTTTTAGAAACATCCAATTCTTCTTCAATAACTTTGTCTGCTCGTCTATGCTTAAACCTCTATCTTTTTTCATCTCCATATCCTTAAATTCTGTTATCAAGCTGCCAGCACAAACCTTTGCCTGCTTCCAATCATTCTTAGAATATAGTATTAACTTTTCAATCACAGCCTGTTGAATGTAATCCCACTACTCTGTTAGATCAGTCTCCATTTTAACACTCAAATTGGTCTTTAGGTAATAAAGACGGTACATCCAATGCTTATAAACCTAGACCTGATTCAAACATTTCAAGGTCATTAACACTAGAGAATTATCAGATAGTATTGTAGAAAGCATGTCAAAGTTATGCACCACATATCAATCTTCTGCTGAAATATATCTCCTATCTGATCCATCTGCCATCCCCGACTTCCCTGACACATGTGAAAATTTTTTGGAGAACACTCTCTCATCAGCTACATCTGCCAAGCCCAGACTCTCGGAGTAGCTTGTCATATATATCCCTAGCTGAGTGACCCATTTCTTTCTTGTTCCTTTAACATCATGCTTATATGTAATCACATTCCATTCACACAGATGTATTATTATAGCTTCACAGAAATGACTAGTGTTCAAGATAATTTCCCTACATTCAACCTTAGTAAACCCTGGGGGATGATGTACAAAAACTATGGTAATTTTAATCCCTGAAAAGACTCCTCAAATTGCTTTATACCTACCCTTCATGTCTGTGAGATTATCCTGGATTGTGAAATGGCATTTTCTGTCTATCATAATAGCGGAACCTCTTTTTTTTTTCCCCTAGCTTTTTCAAATGAAAAGAATACTCATTCTGTCCACCAACTCCTTAGTAAGGTCTTACACACATCTATTCCCTGATGAGATTCCTGCAATTCAGTGTAATAACTGCAGGCTGACATGACGCAATGTATTGAAATACCCACCTTCTCTTCTCAAGAGGGACTAACCCATTGACACTTCATGAAATCATTTTCATTATAATTCTTGACAACATTTTTTAAAACACCTTTATTGAATTATCACTTGTAACATGGGCACACTTACATTTATATTAAAGTAATCAAACCATATCAACAAGTTCACATTTAAAAACTTTACACATTACATACATTGTTATATATCATATAATCAAGGCAAAACTACATAAACTGTTCAATTGCTACCTCATCTTAAACCTCATTTATTTTCCAGAACATTCTTCTGCATGTATTGTTCCCACACTTTCCATTTTTTCCTATGTAATTTACTCCTAACCTTTTCTAAGGAATTTACTTCCTGTACTTTTACCTCTGTTACAATATTCATTACTTAAAGTATAGTTTGTTTAGATTTTGATATCCAGTTTCTAGTAATTACTTTTTTGGCAGCCACCAGAATTAAACTTAACAAGGCCTTATTAAGTCTAAGTAATTCAGATCCTGTATCCCAGCTCAAAAAATCATTTTCTTAGTTACACTCATTTGCTCACCCAGTATTCCTGATAGAGTTCTCTGCAGGGTATTTTTAAAGTCTGCTAACTCATTACATACTAAGTATATATCAGGTACCTCTTTTGTCCCCATTATATCTCCAACATTTGCCATCTACCTGAGGAAAAATTATTTGGAGTCTGCATGGGGTATATAAGTATCAGTGCAAACATGTCCAGGCACAATTCCTAAACCTTCTAGATTTTGTTGGATATGTGGCAGCCATACATATATCCTCCCATTATTTCTTTGAGTCGCATATCTAATCTCTCTTTCCAAACTTTTCTGAACTCTTCTGATTGATTCCTATAGTTATCATGCAATGTTTTATATGCCCTATTAATTATTCCCTTTTTAATAGCAGCTTCTGTTTTAGATTCAATTAAATACTCACCCACTGGAGGTCTTTAATTTAGGATTCTTATATCCCTTTCTCTTTGTCTATATTCTGACAGGGAAGGCAATCACTAACTTACAATCCAAATAACTTCTTGGTCTCTACCCATACTATTGCCTTTTCCTCTCTAATTATTTGTTCCCAAAGCACTGGTTCCTTTGTCAGCTTCCTCCAGTAAATTCCAGTCCCCTTTTGTCTGTCCTCTGTACCCCTAAATGCAGTCATCCCTATCAGGAGAATCTCCTTTCTTCATTCCCATATTGGCTTGGGTCTTAGTATACTTTCTGCTACTTAATGAATATAATTTGACTTGTATTACTTGCTACTTGTTAAAATGCTGTTACTACTTGTAAAAATGACTTGGTCATCCTTCTTGGTATATTCTGCTTCGGTAATAGTCTACTGTACTATATAATGTGTTGGAGCTTTTCTCCCTGGGCCTCCACTGAAAAAGGGCTATTTATAGCTCAGTCGGACTTTTTCCGGTCAACAAATGTAAAATAAATAAATATTCTGTATGACTGTTGTTATTCTCCTCAATGATCTGCATCCAAAATCCCAGTCTTCACTTATTTATTGAATTACCACCCTCCCATCATCAAGCCTTTCTACTCTGAATAGTAGCTTTCTGCTTGTGTTATGTATAACAGCCTTAACTGTGTAGCTCCAAAATACCTTCACATCAGGTAATCCTAAACCGCCTTGTTATATTGAAAGCATCAATTTATCCCACTTGACTCTTGCCCTGTTCCTCTCCCAGATAAAATCCTTATACTCTTTATTAATTACTGTCTGCAACTTCTCCTCTAGTTGATAAAAATATGCCTAACCTGTGTATAAAACTAAAGTGACTAAAAACCTTTTTACGGTTATATCTTGCTATCCATATCCATAGCCAAGAGCTTCCAAGTCCTCATTTTTTGTATTACCTTTTGTTTAGTCTCTTCCCACATATCCTTAGCTGCCACAACAAAATCATTTTTAATCCACACTCCTAAATACTTCATTTTATTATGCTCCCATAAATATGGGTACAGCTGAATCAGTTCATGTGTGGGTATATAGTTTATAGCTATAGCCTTTGTTTTATCTTCATTAATTTTATATTCCAAAAAAAACAAAGAACTATTTCAGAATGTTCCACAACACTGAGATATTATTTTGTACCTGATGGAACCAGAAAAGGACATCATCTGAGAATAAGGACAATTTTCTTGAACACCATACCAATTATATCCTTGAATTTCTGAGTCTCTTATTTTCTGTCAGTGGTTCTATATATAAAGCAAATAAGAAAGGGGAAAGATGACACCCCTGTCTGGTTCCTCTTTTCAGACATAATTTATCAGAGAGGAATTCTCCCATCTTGATTTTTGCCTCCGATACCTCATATATCGTTCTAATTAACTTTATTATTGTATCAGGAAATGCAAATGCTTCCATTGCCCTACTCATAAAATCCCAGCTTACTCTCAAATGCTTTCTCTCCATCAAGATCCACCAATATCAATGGTATTTTCTTACATTCTGTTTTCCTTTGAATAATCATTGTAGGTATACAGCTATCTGGGGAGTCTTTGCACAGATTAAGATGACTATGGTTTTCTCTATATCAACCTGCAGTGGTTTTGTGTTTAATTGTCAAATGTTTACCTTCAGTCCACAAAATCACACTGGTCCATATCTATCAATTTTGGCATCATTTGTGCTGTTCTTTTAGCCATTATAGATATAAACATTTTACAATCATGGTTTAAAACTGAAATGAGCCTTTATGAAGCTGGATCACATGGGTCTTTACCATCTTTAGTTTTTACAGTCACCACAGCTTTTTTCCCGGATGTTAGTGCCTCCCTTCCTTTTAGAATACTGTTAAACAAAACCTTACGCTTATTACTTTCTTCCCTTCTAGCTTCCAAACCTCCACTGGAATGCCAACTATTCTTGAAGATATTTCTGCAGGTTGGTTTTACGTCACCATTTTTATCTCATGTCCTCCTATCTTAACTGATAGTTTTTGAGCCGCATTTACCTCTATCCTCGGCATATTTAAGTCTTCCATAAATATTTCCATTTGTGTATTTTCTTGTTTCCCCCACTTATTTACTTTATATAAATTTTCATAAAATTTCCAAAATATCTCTAATACCGCTACAGGATTTCTGGTTAATTTTCTTGTTATAGGCTTCCTACATTTTGCACCAACCACTTCTCTACTTTCTGTTGCCTAAGTCATTGTGCTAAAAGTTTTTGTGCTCTGGAGTTATCAAAAACAGTTGCTAAAAAGCAATCTTTCTAAAGTCATGCATATTATCCAGTTACTTCGTTATTTTCTCTTTACCACTCCAATTACACCTCTTCTTCTGTGAGATTCACCTTACTTTGTAATACTTTAACCTTTGTCAGCCCCTCTAAATAATTCTTACTTCTTAACCAGATCTCATTTTCTTTTATTTTTACCATGTTTTTAAACTCCACTTTCATTCTAACCCACTCACTAGTTATAACTTCTGGAGTACTGTCTGTCTTCCCTAATAACTCCCAGATAATATCCACAGGCCAGGCAGTCAACTGTTAAGGTCTCTCACTATATGTTGCAATTGTGCTACATTACTTTCAACAAAAACCTTGGAGAATTACCATGCCAACTTCTAGTAAAGCCCTATACATGGGCAAATATGTGCATATGGCCCATCTACACTTAGCTAAGGCCTTTTCCACAACCCCCCACTCAGACATTATTAATAAACTCACATAGCTGGGTATCAGCTCATATATTGCCAGGTGGGTTGCAAACTGGCTTACTGACAGAACTCATACAGTCAAAATAGGGGATTCCACTTCCTCCAGCAGACCTGTAACCAGTGGTATTCTACAGAGATCGGTTCTGGGACCCCTACTGTTTGGAATCTACTTCTCTGAAGTACAGGCTAAAACTAAAGGACTGTAGCTGACAAAGTTTGCTGATGACAGCAAACTGGGGGCGATCACTGAAACCCATAGCGATGTCAACATCCTGCAAGAAGGTCTTATGCATACTAATGACTGCTGCCAAAGTCATGAGCTTAAACCTTATGCAAAAAAATGCATTATCATCCCCTTCGGCAAGGATGATGTTCCTGCAAACTACCACATTAACAGCAATACCCTAAGCACACATTCACTGGTGAGAGATCTGAGCACTCAGGTTGACAGCAACCTTAACTTTGATCACCATGTCTCCACAGTGGTAAGAAGAGCATTTTATATTGCTCATCTCATAAGTAAGGGCATTGCCTCCAGAAAAAAAGAAGCTATACCCCCTCTTTACTCTTTCCTCATCATACCAATAATAGAGTACAACACTGCCTTTGGTATGTACCTTTCCAAACACCTGCAGCAATTGGAGAGACCACAAAGGTCTCTTACAAAGAAAATTCAGGGTCTTTAACTCATTCACTCCAATGGAGCTGAGGAAGATGCACTGTAATGTCCAATGGGCCTTTTGACAGAATCAAATTATGTCCTCACATTTCAAACAAATGTTCATATCTCTGGGATTATAGGAGTTAATAAAGAAGTGTAAATGTCAAACTCTTGAGCATAAACTCTTTTTACAGTGGTAGTATTCTTTAGGTTCCAGGTCTTAAATCAAAATTTATAAGTCACGGTAAACACAGTAACTATTACATTTGTAATATTTTGTAAACAACTTACAATATCTCAGCAACCACTTAAGTTACACACATACTGTGAGCAGCATTTTATTCATCTAGATGAGAGTTTTCAGATGAGGCTAAGGAGTTCTGTCTGTGTTACTTGGTTGTTGAGATAGTTAGAAAAATGTGGAAATGATTTCTATATAAATTAATATCATAAAAACAGTTAATACCTATTTACTTGCACTACACAGAGATTAAATACTAATGAAGTTGAGTTTGCCATTGTGTAAACTTTAAGCTGAAATCTTTTAAAACCCTGTACATAGCATGTTTTTGAAATTATTGATGCAAATATGAACAGGCAATAGTTGACGCCTAGAGGCATCAGTAGGTGTTAACTGCAGATGCACCTGGAGGCGTCACTCAGATGTAATGAGTTAAGATCTGTCTTATGCAGACAGACTGAAATCATTGTCACTCTGTATCATATAGACTGCTCCGAAGCGACCTGTGCCTTGCATATAGAGCAATCTCTGAACCAGCTTTAACGGAAATGCTGCACATTCGCAAGTCAAATGGCAAATGAGTCACTTGTTTAAAGGATCTTAACCAACCTGGTATGTGACATCAACAGAACTTGTTGGAGAGACAGATATGTCTCACAGAGGTTGCCCCACCTTTGGAACAAGCTATTCATGTTAAACAGAAACCCTTGTTGGCCCTATTTAACTGCAATTTGGACAATTAGATGGGTGACCGGAAATTCACCCCAGGGGTTTCACCTGTGTTCCCCTTGGACAGGGGCAACAGGTGCTGATTTTAGTCTCTGCTTGAACCAGACACCCTTAGGAACATGGGTTGAACTCAACAAGGCCCTGGGGCTGTTAGCCTAGTAACCTCCTATGATCTTATGATCCTATGATAAAATGATAATCTAATTAGGCATGTCATCCTTACATAAGAAAGTACCATTCTACACAGACATTACAATGTGACATTTCAACTTAAATTACTTGACCATAAATATACTGGAGAGCACACTGCATTAATTTACAAAAATGAAAAGACTCAGAAGGCTTTGACTACTGGCTTAGTAAAAATAGTGAATGGAGCCTGTTTTAAACTATTTTGATTCTGTTACTCTCTTGAATACCAATCACTTTGAACTGAAATTGATCAACTGCTCTCCACATAGGAAGTCTTACCTGCACAATTCCTTGATTTAGCCTCTTGGTGGTCCACAAAAGTTTTATTCCCAGCTGACAAAAGAAGTGTAAAATAGACAGGATTGGGAAGAACCAACCTCTTCAATGAGATGAGACCAAAGAATACTCAGTATAAACAAACACATGCTGGTCTCCCATCATACAGACCCAACCAGGTTTCCAAATTTTGGATAATACCTACTCCTTCATAGTGAAGGATTCCAGATGGGCAATAACGTGTCTAGGTTTTCATCCTGCCCAGCCACCTCTTCTAATACAGATCATTGAAATTGTTCCACTCTGATACAGTCCTCCGGGAGACCCGGGTGTTGCTCAACAAAGGAGATACAATTTCCATATTCCATTCACTCAGGGACCCTTATTATCCAGAGGTTTTTATGCCTGGAGCATTCCTCAAAACTGACTTGCTTCTTCATGAATTTCTCACATTTGGATTCAAGGTACAAGAGCTTGTCTTTTAAAACAGTATTTTCTTTTTGAAGCAGTATTATCCAAATATTATATTAATATTGCAAATTCTTCCCTTTGCTTCACTGAATTCTCAGCAAAAGAGTCAAACTTGGTATTTACTTTCTGGATGAACAAAAATGGTAACTGCTGAGAGTCCCTGACAACACGTGTTGTCTGGCTGTTGGGAATTAACATCGTCCATTTCCACAATACAGGAAAGAGGGAACAACGGCATTTCTATTCGATCCAAGCCAGTACTTCTCTTTTTCTTCTGATATTGACATCTTTAAGGCATTTAACCAATAGAAGAAACTTTACTGACATAAAATAGATCAGCAAATATATCTACGGGCTCCCACTATTAATTTCTATATAATATTTATCTAGAGAAGCCACACTGCATGCTTTCATTAGGCTGCCATACTGGAAGCTGACAATAATGGATGATCTATGGCAGTGAAGGGATACCGGCAAAGAAAGAGACTTAACTATTGGTGCGCATTTATATTCTTCCTAAAAATAAAAGTTATGCACTCACCATGACTATGCATCTGTATTGTTCACTTTCATTCTTCCTCAATGAATGGGTCTTGGATCCAATCTCGGATCCGGCTCAGCCGCATTTCTTCCAGACTCTTGGATCTGACACTCAAGCTCCTCCCCTTCCCCATAATGCCCCTAACTCCATTACCTCAAATCGATCTTGCTGCTTAATCTCTAAACGGTTGATTATAACTTACAGAAGGAAGGAAGACTGAATGGGGGCTCAAACAGGAAAAGTGTTTCCAATATTTGTATCAGATCACTCCCAAAGGAAAAGGAGAGTGGGAAGGAGGGTGGGAAGCTGAGGAAGAATGAAAATGAACACACCACAGATGCATAGTTATGGTGAGTACATAACTTTACTTCTGATGTTGTCATTTTCATTCATTCCTCCACGAATGGGACAGAGTCTCCAGCTACGATAACCTTGGGTGGCCCTCATGGAAGGATGTTTCAGAGTACCTCAGAACCACAGGCAGATTAGCAATAACGGTATGGGCAATGGACCAAGTGGCTGCAGCACAAATGTCATCAACATAGCCTGCAGCCCAGAATGCAGATGATGTTGCCATAGATCAAGTGGAGTGAGCTTTAGCAGGTCTCCATAAAAGCAGACCTCGTAGATAATAAACATATGAAATACAGTCTGTTAACCATGTTGTTAAGATGATTTTAGAAACTGGTTTTCCCAATTTATTATGAGCAAAGGAAATGAACAGTTGCTCAGTCTTCCTAAAATCCTTCATCCTAAGAAGATAAAAATGAAGCTGTCTATGTAAATCCAAAAGGTGAAGCATGTACTCTCTTTACTGGAAAAGTTTAGATAGAAGACGAGCTCATTGATTACTTGGTTGATGTTTGTCTCATAAGCTATATTTGGTAGAAAATATGGATTCTTACGTAAGGTGACTAACCTTATGCAAAATCAACTAATGCAGTTTTAAAGAGAGTGTTTGGAGTTCAGAAACTTGCCTAGCCGAAGATATAGCCACTAAAAAGATTGTCTTCCAAGAGAGAAATTTGAGCTTAGACTTGGCTGAGGGCTCAAAGGGAGACTGAGCCAAGGTCTGCAGCTTAACTATAAGGTCCCATGTTGGGGTAGGGTCTTTGATCTAAGCAAGGAAGTACCTTTAAGGAAGGCTTTGCATAACCTGGATGAAGCTACAGAGAAAGCATTATCTCCAGTGTGATAAGAAGAGATGGCTGATAGCTGAACTTTGATGCTGGAAAAACTAGAAGCACCTTGAAAAACTGATGCAAGGAAATCTAAAACAGCAGGAACAGAAGCAGTAAAGGGATCTAATTTTCTCTGATTCACCCAATAATAAAATCTTTTCTATTTACTCTTTTATATTTTTCTAGTTGAGACTTTCTGGGATGATACTAAAATTTGGTGAACTGGGGAAGAAGGCCTGGGATGTCTAGCCATCAGTGGAATTGGAGAAACCATGTGGTCAACCTGAGGTCTTGAATGTCTGGGTGAGCTATCCCTGTAACTTGAGATATCAGCTCTGGACTGGGGGTCTTGTGTCCATGGAGGACATAGGAGGTGAGACCACAGAAAGGGGATCCAAATTTGCTGAGGACAATAGGGGGCAATGAGGATAACCTTGCTCTTCAACCGGAGTGCTTTCTGAAGAAATATGGGGATTAGAGGTAAGGGGGGGTTAAGTGTAATGGAGACCGGAGGGCCACATGTGAACTACAGCATCTCTCCCCCTAAAGGGGGATCAGGGCAGAAAAACCTGCAGCACTTGTTGCCACGGGGAGAGGCAAACAGATCACAGCAAGGTTGACCCAATCAACAGAAGATTATCACCACCACTGTATGGTTGAGAGATCATCCATGAGGCAGCAGAATAGTCCTGATGAGCTTGTGGCTAGAAGAAGTTATGTATTGACCATAATGTTCCATCTCTGTTGTCCACTTTCATTCTTCCTCAACAGCTGGGTTCAGATCCAACATTGGATCTGACTCGGTCATTAGTATACCTCGTGGTAAGCATAATGCTCTTGAGCTTCATCCTTATACATAATGCATCAACCCCTAACATACCTCAGGTCTTATTTGCAAGATTAGAATAAGCAAGAAATATTACTAGAATTTTCTGATTATAGAGAGCCATTACCTGGAGCTCAAAAGAAGGACCAGAGGTGTCCTTATAAACTCTTGTTCTTCCAGAAATCTTTTGTTAAATAGTTGGTGGTTGGTGGGAGGGGAGTTGAGGAAGAATGAAAATGGACAACACACATGGAATGCCATGGTGTGTACATAACTTTTTTATCTGATGTTGTCAATTTTCATTTATTCCTCAACATTTGGGATAGAGTCCCCAGCTACCTGAAATCCAGGGTGGACTCTAAGGAAGGAAATTCCTGAGCACATTTGAGTCAAAGGCTGCTCTTCTCCTTGAGACTAGATCTAATTTATAATGAGTAATAAAGATATGAGGATTAGTCCAAGTTGCAGCTGCACATATGTCGTCCATGGAATGCCTAGATAAAAATACTGATGAAGTTGCTATGGATCTAGTTGAGTGGTCTCTTAAAGGTTTTGGTAACGTGATACCCAGTTTACTGCAGACAAAAGATATACGGTTGTAAGCCATCTTGCTAAAGTTACTTTAGTAACTGATTTATCTAATTTGGAATCTGCAAAGCAGATAAATAGTCAAACAGATTTTTTAACTTCTTTTGTCCTATATAAGTAGAAATGTAACTGTCTATGAACATCTAACAAATACAACATGTATTCTCCCTTATTTTCAAATTTTGGAAAGAAGACAGGCAGATGAATGGACTGGTTGACAATGGATTCTGATGGTATATCTTCATAAGTTCGACAGCCACATCAGTGAAATTCAAAAATCGTGAAAACCGAAGCGCTGAATTACAAAATCTCGCCCCCTTTTTGACCCATGGTAGCACTCGTTTCGGCGATGGAGCGGTCGGAAATGTAGAAATTCGATACATTTACAAAGTTTAGGGAAGTTAGCGTGCTGGAATTCGCATAAACAGTTCGGGTATATGCACATTCGAAGAATGTGCTTTCAAACTTATGAAGGTATACCATTCTGACACCACCTCAGGAAGGAAAGAAGGGTTGGTTTGCAATGTTACTCTATCCCTGTGAAAAATTAAGTAGGGAGGTTTAGAGGACAGTGCTTGAAGTTCAGAAATTCTTCTAGCAAAGGTAATAACCACTAGAAAGATAGTTTTCCAGGTCAGGAATTTAACATTGCATTTTGCTGCTGGTTCAAAGGGGGAATGAATTAAGGCCTGCAGTATTAAATTCAAGTCCCATGGTGGTGTAGGGTCTTTATAAGGTGGTCTCAACAAAAGGCTGCCTCTCAAAAAGGCCTTACAAGCTTAGATGAACCCAGGGAAGAATTCTTAAATCCTATTTGGACAGACTTGTTCTGCACAATGGAGGTCCACATGGAACAAGTCAGGACACAGTCAGAGTCAAAGAAGCAGCTATCTTTGGATCCGACACTTTGACTCTTAGGTCCAAGGGCTCCAAAATCACTGGTAGGATCAGAGAGGGAGAGATGATGGAATGGGAAACAGGTTGTGGGCTCACAGATCCAATAGGAGCCAGAGTCAGTAAGACCCCCAACTGGATCTGAGCTTTGAGGAACTTACTCATCATCCCATCCACATCTGTCTGGGACAGACTTCGGAAGAACCAGACAGAAAACGATGTGAAGGTGAGTAAGACAATTTCCTGGCTGTCTCCTGTAAGAAGGAATATCAGGGCCTAGGGTAAACTGGCTCCAGAGAGAAGTGAAGGCTTCGAGATCCAGGTGAGTGAGATAATTTCCTGGGTGTCTCCTGTAAGAAAAGATATAGGAGCCTAGGATAAATTGGCTCCAGAGAGAAGTGAGGGCTTCGAGGTTAAGATGACTTTGTTATTCTGGGAGTCTGATATGAGGAGGTTGGATCTGAATACTTGGGTAACTTAGCAGGTGGTTCTGATGCATGAGCAGATTTAGGAGATTGGGCAGATGAGTGCTTCCTATGCTCGCTGGACTCCAAAGCCATTTTTGACTTCTTGGTGGGGGTCTCAGTCTCTGAAACAGAAGCTGAAGAAGAAGGAGTAGAAGCTAGAAATAAACCCTTCAGTACTAACTTGTTATGTCTACTGCTTAGGGTCCTAGAGTTGAACCCTGCACAGATTTCGCAAGGGCTGTCCAGATGACCTGCTCCTAAGCAACAGACACACTCCCTCTGGGTTTTTCAGCCATGACAGAAGGAGAAAGAAAAGAGGAAGGTCTCTCGCTCTCTACAGTGATAATTAAACAACTGCCCTGAAAGGTGGGTAAGAGAGAAACTACGAAGGAAATGGTTACCAGCAATGGTAAAATAGAGATACCTGACAGAAAACAGGTAGAAAGCAAGGGTAATTATTGGAAAAGAAAAGCAAGTACAGGGAGGATAGGGTGACAGAGACTAATAGCGATAGTAGAAAATTCAATAAAATCTACTTTTACTCACGAAAAATGTGTATAAAACAAACTCAGAGCTCATAAGAGCATGACCTATGTCTGAACTGCAACAGTAGCAACCAAGATCTGAAGTAATGCAGGAGTTAGGGGCATTATGGGTAAGGGGAAGAGCTCAAGAGTCAGATCCAAGAGACTGGAAGAAATGCAGCCAAGCCAGATCCGAGATCCAATCCGAGACCCATTCATTGAGGAATATATGAAAATGACAACAACATCTGCAATTATGGAGCTTAAAAGGATTATGTGAGAAAACAACAGTACTTACCATAACATTAGATCTATGTTGTCTCATTTTCATCTGGTTCAACTTGTGGAATGTCAGATCTGAAACTACTTACCGTAACGTTAGATCGGTGTTGTCTCATTTTCGTCTGGTTCAACATGTGGAATGTCATACATGGTTGGACTTGACCTCAGTGCCTTATACCAGGGCATTGGATCTGAGAATTCTGACTCGTCTCCTAACCACAATTCCCATCTCCTGCCTGAATTACCTCAAACTGAGTTTACTGACTGATTCCAATTGATCATAAGTAATGAAAGAAACACGTGGAGAAAAGGAGAAACTATTTAGGGGAAATCCACTGTACAGAAAGTGAAACATTGGGCAGAGAGGATCTAGACAAGGTCTGCTCATTCCTTAAAAGAAGAAAATGACAATTTGGAAGGGGGTAGGAGGGAGAGGAGTTGAACCAGATGAAAATGAGACAGCACATTTCTAACATTATGGTAAGTACATAACGTTTGTATTTGATGTTGTCTATCTTCGTCTGATTCAACATGTGGGACAGATTCTCAAGCTACCCAAAAAGGACCTGGGTTGGCTCAAGGAAGGACATCCCTGAGTATGGCAGAGCCAAAAGATGTGTAAGCGCTAGAATGCACATCTAACTTATAATGAGTTAAAAAGATACAAGATGTAGATCAGGTTGCTGCAGCACATATATCACTGACAGGCACTCTTTTTACAAATGCTGTTGAAGTTACTGTCACTCTGGTAGAATGAGCCTTAGGTTTAAAGTGCAAAGACAGCCTTTTTGACTAATAAATGAATGAATGAATGAAATGCAATCTGCCAACTACTTTGAAAGTGTAACTTTAAACACATGTTGTTGAAACTTTGTCTTGGAAATGGAAACAAACAATTTGCCTGACTTTCTGAAGCCCTCTGTACAGTGAAGGCAGAACCTGAGTTTTCTATGGACATCTAAAGTATGTAGGATATAGTCTCCTTTGTTAGCAAAGTTTAGAAAGACTACTGGCAAATCAATTTGTTGGTTTTACCTTGGGAAGGAAGGATAGATTTGTCCTCAGTGAAATACTGATTTTATAAAAAATTAGGAAAGAACGTTTGCATGAAAAAGCTTGTAATTCAGACACATGTTTTGCTGACGTAATAGCAATCAAAAATATAGTTTTCCAAGAGAGAAACTTTAGATCTGATGAAGATGCAGGTTTGAAAGGTTTTTGGGTTAAGAAATGAAGCAAAATTGTAGTATCCTAAGGAGGGACTGGGTCTCTGCCAATCGTTAAAATCGGAGAAACCATGCGGTTCGTTTTAGGGCTTGGAGATCCAGTAGATGCAACCTGGCCTGGTGACTGAGAAGAACCCATGGTGGGTACAGAAGTTGAGGTCAAAGAAAGGGGAACCATACCTGCCAAGGCCAAAAGGGGGTAATAATTATTATGCTGGTCTTGTATTACATGGCTTTCTGAATAAATGTAGTGAACAGGGGAATAGATGGAAAGACATGAAGGAAACCTGCTGGCCAACAATCGACTAGAGCACCTCTTGGTGACTGTCACTATGTAACTTCTGCATTTGCTGTTGAGGTACAAAGCAAAAAAAGATTGTAGCAAGGTTGACCCCAGCAGCTGAAAATCTCAGTTGCCACTGTTGTGTTGAGAGACCACTCATATGGCAATAGCAGAGTTCTACTCAATTTGTCTGCTAGAATACTGGACATGCCAGTTATGTGGGTTGTTACTAGAAAGTGGTTTGAAGACATCACCCACTGCCAAACTCTCATGGCTTCCTGGCAAAGAGGGTATGAGCAAGTTCCACCTCGTCTGTTGATATACTAAACCACTGACATGTTGTTTGAGTGGATGGCGATCACATCCTTGGGTAGAAGGTTATGAAAGGCCTGCAATGTTAGGAGGACCATCCTCAACTCCAAGAAACTGATGAGAAGTTTGGCCTATGCTGATTACCACATCCCTTGAACTCTCTTCCCTTTGTAACACTATCCCCCCCTAGAAAGGAGGCGTCTATGTTGACTGTGGCTTTGGGAGTAGGAAGACAGAAGGATTTGCCATGAACAACTGCCTGGAACATAATACATCACTGTACATGGTCCCTGCACACAGGGCTGGCCTTTGTTCAACTGCTGCCCTAGGCAAAAGATCACCACAGCGTCTGCCAACACCACTCAGTGCCCCCATACTGGTATACCTACACCACCCAGATTACTGGAAAAGCGCCCTTGCTAAAGTGGCACCCTAGGCGGTCACCTAGTTGGCTTATGCTTAAGGCCGGCTATGCTTTCCCATTTGCATTAGACGAATCCTGTTGTGAAGAGGTTGCCATTTCTGTGACCACTGTACTACTAGTGTCCATTGTAGAACTCTCATGTGATATTTGGCCACTGGGACCAGAGTGATAGAGGAGGCCATCAGCCTTGAGATCGAGGGCACTGTAACACCTGAAGGGCTATATACCTTAAAGATTTGATAAGGGCATGTTTTGCTATCTGATATGCTGTGTCTACTTTGCAACCTATGAATTCTATGCTGAGAAGGGAATAGTTTACTTTTGCTGAAGTTTATTGATATCCCCAAATGAGTTGCCAGGGATAGAAGGACTTACTGATGTAGTACTAATGGATTCTTGAAGGCAGTATTTAGAAGTCAATCATCTAAATACAGAAAGATCTGGATCCCTTGTAGCTGGAGATAAGCTGTTATTACTTCTGTTATCTTGGTGAACACCCAGGGGGCTGTGGTAAGACTGAATGGCTGCACTCCGATAAGATAGTGATTGGCTCCCAGATGGAAATGGAGGAATTTCCTTGATCGCCTCCAGATCTTGAAATGATAGTGGGCATTCTGGAGATCAGTACAGCACATCCAATTGCCCTTCCTCAAAAGAGGTAGAATGGACTGTAACACAATCATCTAGAATTTTTTGACATACTGATTTAGGTTGCTAAATCCAGTATTTGTCTGAGGTTCCCTGTCTTCTTTGAAACTAAAAAGAACTTTGAAAAGACTCCACATTCTAGCTGGTCTGGGAGGACCAGTTGGGTGACTCTTTTGTCTAGCAACTTTGAAATTTCTGTTGCTGCCGATTCCAACTGACTGAGTGGAGTACCTGGAATCTTTAGTCTCACCGTTGGGGAATCTAAAAAGGTTATTATATAACCTCTGGTGATAATCCCTAACACCCTTGAATTGGAAATTATTGTTTGACAGGTTACAGGGTGCAAAGAAAAGCGTCCGCTGACTGCTTTCACAGTGTGGCAGCTGGGCAAACATTCAGGAAAGCAGATGAGGTTTTGAAGTGAATAGCTCGTGGAAACCTTAACTTTATGGACCATCTCTGCTTCATGGTAGACTCCAGTAAGGTTGCCTCCTCCTTTACCTCAGAGAGTCCTGTCCCCAGGAGTTTCCTGGTGAATGCCCTGATATTTCTTGAACCATATCTACCTACCTCCTCTCTGACACGTGGAAAAGGAACTTTTGGAGAGTAGAAAAATGGGTCCCTGTGAGAAACGGTTTACTGGCACATGGTCGAAAGGCAGTTTCCCAGGCAGGCAGAATGTCGACCCAAAATTGATCGAGTTACACTACAGCGAACGGGTAGTGTAAGTCGATCATTTTGGTTCAACATTGTGCAGGGAGGTCACACTTCAATGAAGAACAGGGAATTAGCCCATTTCCTCACTGTAGTGCGATCTCGGAGTTGGTATATTTAATGTACAGGGGATGTGTGAGGTGCAGGGGGGGGCGTAGGTCCCCTGCAACATACTAGAAGTAACATACCATTGACTGTAGAGTTCAACAGTACGTTAATGTGCATAGCAGGAAGTGAGTGACCTCCTGCTATGTAATACATCAAACCATGGTGGTCGATGTATTCAGTTTCGCTTGTTGTTTACATTCGAAATTTCGTATTCAGCATTTCGAGTCGACCTTTGTTATTGGTCAACCGAAGCTGATTTGAACTTTCAATAGTAAACCATGACAAACAATATCTTATCATCATGTTCACTCCTGGTAAGTGTATCTCTGACTTTTGGTTCAAGCAGGGTAGAACTACCATACAGGCATATATGAAGGATGTCTTAAAGCTTTCCCCGGAGTTGCACAGCTGCATCCAGGCATGATGCTGCATGTTAATACCTGTGCCAGCTGACCTTGATGTACCATCTGCTGCATTAGATAACAGTCTCATGGCTGCATTACAGGAAGATTACAAGGTAGACATTTCGGCTTCCACTGTTTTCTGGACATCCATAGTTAAGCTATCAGAAAGGAACTTGTAATGCTGCTTGATAAAGTCCCTTTGGAAACATGTCAGGTGTGCTAGATAGTTTAACGCTCAGAGTGCAAATGTCGCTAAAGCATATGCTTATTTCCCCAGTTTGTCCACTGCCCTTGGCTCCCTGTTTGGGGGATGGATAGAGAAGCTTTCTTCCAACAGTTCCTTTTTATGGCTACTGCTACCACCATGGCATCTACTGGGGTAC
This sequence comes from Protopterus annectens, assembly GCF_019279795.1. Classification (NCBI taxonomy): domain Eukaryota; kingdom Metazoa; phylum Chordata; order Ceratodontiformes; family Protopteridae; genus Protopterus; species Protopterus annectens. The sequence goes on from NC_056731.1 coordinate 514,296,997, forward strand.
TCCTGGACCAATGTTTCTTGTCTATGTGGGCAAGTAGAATCTTGTCTGACTTTTTTGGGATAAGCTCTGCTACATCAAGTTTCTTCCAAGCTTAATGGGCAATGAGATTAATCAAGGCAACAGGAGGTGGGACCACCCAGGATGTCAAAGGGCCAGACCCAAAAGCTTAAAAAAACACCAACTCATCAGAAGAAGGAGCTTCTGTGGACCATTCACCCCTCTGTTTCATCAATTCCAGAATGTTTCCAAAGAAGACTTTTGGGGGGGGATCTTAGCGAAACTACTCCATCATCTAAATCAGTGTCCTCAGTGACAGACTCAGAAGAGGAGTCTAAATGCTTCAGCTTGCAAGTCCTCTTCCAGAGAATGTGCCTCAGGAATTCTGAAGAAGACATCTCAAAGTCAGATGTGGAGCTCAAACGACAAGCAGTCAAAGCTAACTGGACCCGCCTGTCCCAGTTAACCAGAATGAGAAGAAGAAGGTACAGGCTCCAGTGGGAACTGGGATGGATCCAAACGCTGTGCATGCACCAGTCTTCTTGGTCCAGCCAAAGCCCTCTCCACAGCCTCGAAAGCCAGACAAGCAAAAGGAACCAAGAAAAAAATATCCATAATGGTGAAATTGGTGGTCTTTTCGACTGCAAAAATGAATGGCTCCAAAGAGGATCTTGGAAGTGAGCAATCCAGAGCCAAAGCACTGAGTGTTAGGAATGGGTCTGAAAACTTTGGAGTCACCTCCACTACTGGGGTCCTGATTCCAATGGTCAGGCTCCAGGACTCTACTCAACCTGAATGCATTGTGTCCAGGGCTATCAGATCCTTCACTGGTATGGTGGGTGGTTAGATCCCATATGTGTCGGTTCCATCAGAACAAGTATGGCCAATGTTGAAGGGTTTGATACTGGTCCTCTCCTTGGGGACAGGGATGGGAGGACTCCCAGCTGAATCTGTGTTCTCAGAAACTTCCTCATCATACAACTGATATCCAATTCATTTAGACTTCTAGTGGACTGATCAGACCTTGAAGAAGAAGCTACAGAAGTGGGTCTCAATGGAAGCTTCTGAAGGACTGAGGAGTGAAGACTGGAGTTGATCAGCCCTGACAAAATGTTTTGGGTAAGAAATTCGGACCCTGAATGCATTTGGATCTGAATGTCTCAACAGCTTAAGTGCTGAACCTGAAACAGCACTTGGATCTGGAGATCTTTTCTTAGCTTTGTTGATCCATTCTACTTGTCTTTTTTCAGACTGTTTCTCCTTAGTTTCCTTCAACTTGTCTCTATCCCTTGTCTATCTCTCTCTCTTTTCCCTTACACCTCTCCCTCCCTTTTTCTCTCTTCTTGTCAGCAGAAGATATGGAGGGTGCCTTTGGATCTGAATACATTTTGGACCCTGTCTTAGGGGGAAGAAATCCTTTCAGAATAACCTTTTCTTTACTTCCCTCAAGAGCCCTTGTCCTGAAAGCAGCGCAAATACTGCTGGCATCCTGAAGGTGGGAAGGCCCGAAGCAGTACATGCAAAGAGAGTGTGGGTCTTGAGGTGAAATCCCCACAGGAGGAACACTTTTAAATCCTGCAGACTTTTCTGACATCAGAAAAAAAGGTTTGAAGACCTGTAACACTAGCAACAAAGTTAACCAACTTATATCAATTATTATAAGAGAATAATAAGACTATATATATATATATATATATATATATATATATATATATATACATATACACACACACACACACACACATATATATATATATATATATATATATATATATATATATATATATATATATATATACACTACAAACAGTAAGAAGTAACTAGAAAATTTTATATGCTTACACTATTAAATGGCCTAATAACTCTGTTGTTAAGTACTTAACTATATATTAAATATTAAATGCTATTAAGCCAAAGGGAGGAGGAAAAGGATCAAAAATCTTCACTTATCATGAAAACAGGATGGAACTTTTAGTAAACATGTCTGGTTAGACAGACGGCAAACAAGACTGGAGGTAATTCCAGCAGAAGAAGAGAAAAATAAGTTATGTCTTACCATGACATTCCATCTGTGTTGTTCATCATATTTCATTCATCAATGATGGGTTCGGAACCGAGTCAGCCTTTTTACCAAGCTCGCACCAGCCAAAAAAACTCTTGAGCTAAGTTTCTACCCAGAATGCCCTTCTCCCTGTTACCTCAGATAGAGTTTGCTAGAGAAAGAGAAGTAAAGCTGAGGCCACTTCTGCACAAATACCCTCGGACACCACTTGGACCCAAAGCATCCTCCAGGAGCCTTTGGAGGGGGAAGGAGGGTGGAAAGTGAATGAAAGAAGATGAACAACACAAATGGAATGTTATGGTAAGACATACCTTCTTTATTTGATGTTGTTAATCTTCTTTCCATTCATCACTGATAAGACAGAATTCCAAGCTACCTTGAGGTCCATGGGCAGCCCTTATGGAAAAACATTCCTGAGTACCATGGAGCCGAAGGCAGCTCTCCCTCTGGAGACCAAGTCCAATTTGTAATGACTGATAAAGGTATGAGGCTTAGCCCAAGTAGCTGCTGCGCAGATGACATCCTTGGAAGCCATGGAATGGAAAGCTACAGATGTTGCCATAGATCTAGTGGAGTGAGCTTTAACTTTTGGCATAGGTTCATTACTGAGGGAATAGATGAAACATATGCAGTCCCCTTAGCAATTTTGATAATGTAACCTTGGAAACAGCATCTCCCATTCTAAGCCCAGAAAAAGAGATGAAAAGCTGTTCAGATTTACGGATAGGTTTGGTCCTGTCTAGGTAAAATCTCAGTTGCCTATGTACGCCCAAGGAGTGAAGGCAGTACTCTTCTCTATTGGCAAAATTCAGAAAGAACATTGGTAGGTCAATGGTCTGGTTTATGGAGAATTCAGAAAAAACTTTGGGAAGGAAGGATGGATTCGTCTGAAGTGATACTCTGTCTTTATGAAAGACCAGATAGGGTCTCTTGATACATAATGCCTGCAGCTCCGAGACCCTTCTGGCAGATGTGATGGCTACCAAGAACAAAGATTTCCAAGACAAAAACTTTAGGTCACACTTTGCAACAGGTTCAAAAGGTTTTTGAGTCAGAGACTGAAGGACTAAATGGAGGTTCCATGGTGCCACGGGCTGTCTGACAGGAGGCCTGATATGAGAGGTCCCCTTGAGGAAGGCCTTGCATAGGCGTAAAGAAATAAAAGGGGTGCCATCTATACCATTGTGGAAATTAGAAATTGCCACTAGGTGTACTCGTGCGGTAGAGGCAGAGGCTCCATTACCAAACAACTTAGCCAAGTATTGATGTACCGCAGTTACTGGAGCCGAATATGGGTCTAGCATGTTATCCTTGGACCAGATGGAGAACCTTTTCCATTTATTCTGATATAGTCTTCTGGTGAATGGTTTATGACAGGCCAGAATGATGTCTTGAACAGACGAGGAGAGATTAGCTTGCCTGGCGACTAATGGAAGTGTAGAAACCAAGCTGTCAGCTTAAGACTGGACAGATTTGGGTGGCTCAATATTTGGGGGTGAGTAATCAGATCTGGTACAGGATCAGGAATCCACGGTGGGTAAACAAGGTGAGGCCAAAGGAAGGGGAACCAAACTTGTTGAGGTTCTGTTTGCAGGAGTTGGTTATTCGAATCTGGTAACAGAGGGGGTAATAGTTTGGGAACCATTGACAAAGAAGGAGCCACTGCAGGATCTGCATATGTAGCTTTGCTAGAGGCACAACTGGAATTGAAGCTGCCAGAGAGCCTAAGGCCTGAAGAACTTCCCTTGCTGAAACTTTTGTTTGAGAGAGAATCACTTGGAGTTGGAGCCTCAGTCAGTGGAGTCTGTGAACTGGGAGTGGTACTAGACAGGACTGGGTATTGAACACTGCTCCAATGAATTCTATTTGTTGTGTAGGAGTAAGGTTTGATTTCTCCCAATGTATCGTTATTCCCAACAATTTTGCCAGAGAGAGAGAGAGACAGAGTATAATGCAGTGCTGTTACCAGAAGATGCTTGGTGGGGGTGGTGAGGAGCCAGTTGTCCAAATATGGAAACACCCAGAATCCTTGGTAGTCTCGAGTAAGCTGTGACCACTGCCATGCATTTCGTAAACACTCTGGGGGCTGTAGAGAGTCCGAATGGCAGGGCACAAAATTGATAATGACTGGCCCCTAGCCGGAAGCGAAGCAGACTCCTGAAGCATTTGGCCATGTTGATGTGCTAATATGCATCCCGGAGATCTATCTAGCACATCCAATCGCCTTCTCTTAAAAAGGGGAGAATGGACTGAACCATGACCATCTGGAATTGGGTTTGGGTGACAGACATGTTTAAGCTGTTGAGATCCAAAATGGGTCTCCAGTCCCCTGTCCTTTTTGACACCAAAAAGAATCCTGAGTAAAATCAGGATCCACGTTGGTCTGGTGGGACTGGTTGGATGACTCTTTTTTTGAGATAGCTTTATTATCTCTAAAACTGCTTTTCCCTTTGACTGGGTGGAATGTTTGGAAGTTTTCTTGGAAGGTTTGGCTGACAAGAAAGGGGAATGGTGTAACCTTTGTGATGATACTCTGCACCCAACGTCGGTGGTAAAAGATTGCCAGGCAGCTTGGTGCAGTGAGAAACGACCCCCGACTGCTTCCAGAGGTAAGCAATCGGGCTGCTCCTCAGGAGCACTAGTAAGGCTGTCCAGAGAAGGAATCTCTGGAGCCTTGGTTACAAGGACCCCCTCTGCCTCTATTGGAGCATCTTCCAGAATTGTTACCCACTCTGCCCCTGGGGGTATCATCAACACGTGCGGCACAGAAAGGACCCTGAGATTTTTTTGTGACACACTTTCCCACTATTCTGATTCCTGGAGAAGATATGTTGATGTTTGGAAAACCATAGGCCTATGGCAGACAGGGTCTTTCCATCTTGCTCGCATCTGGCTAGCATGTCCTTCACTTTGGAGCCAAAAAGGGACAAAGCTTCGATGGGAGCATTCAAAAAGGAAGACTTGAATGGGTCCGAGAGGTCACAAATCCGCATCCAGGCATGAAGCTTCATGACAATGCCTGAACCCGCTGCTCTAGCCGCCCCTTCAATCGCATGTGAAAGCAACCTCATGGATGAGTTGGATATCGATTCCAGGGTTGCGAGCTGCAAGGCCACCTTGTCCCTGACCTCATCAGACAACTGTCCTGCGAGTGTCCCAAAGAGTACGGAGATCAAGTCCCTCTGGAGCCTTGTGCAATGTCCCAAATAGTTCAGGAACCATATAGCAAAGGTACCTGATGCAAAAACTTGCTTCACAAGTCTGTCCACTGCCCAGAACTCCCTGTTGGGTTGGTGGACAGTGGGACCTTCCTCAGCCAAGTCCTTTTTCATGGCTGCTGCCACCACCATAGCATCAACTGGTAACCCTTTGGACCAATGTGGGTTCTCCTTGGGAGGGGAAAGAATTTTGTCTGGTCTCCGAGGGATCGCTTCAATGGAATCAGGGTTCTTCCAAGCGCACTGCACGACGAGCTGGATGAGCTCGTTGGCAGGTGGGGTCACCCAAGAGGTAGAAGGACAGGCGCAGAAAGCCTGTAGAAACACGGACTCCTCAGACGAAGGGTTGGAGGGCTTCCAGTCACCTCTCTGCTTTAGCATTTCCAGGATGTCTCCAAAGGAGACATCATCAGGAGGTGACCGAGGGGACCCTTTACCATCATCATAATCCGTGTCTTCAGTTAAGGACTCCTCAGGTGAGTCCATGTGCTTCCACTTGCACATCCTCTTTCAAGGGGGCTCCTCAGTGGGGTCTCTGAGGAGGACTTTGAAGAGCACAAGATGCACCATGTCGTGTTCCGACAGGCTTCTGGTGGACCTAGTGGATACTCCAGATGGAGAGGCAGGATGCTCAATGTCCCGGGGGGGGGGTGGTCTGTGGCAGCTGTAGCTCAGGAGGTGAAAACTGGGGTTCTGACATCAAAGGAGTGCTTCCAGAAGTGAGAGCCTTTTTCATCGAGCGGAAGGCAGACCCACCCAAAGAGGGATGAGAGCCTGGAACCGCGAAAGACAACCTCGAGACCGGGGTCACACCCCGCTCCAATGAACCCACCCCCCCATGGATGGAGCCTCAAGCAGGATTGGTGTGGACGTGGCCATTGGCACCAAGGATGGAACCGAAGAGAAAGATGGCTCAGTGCCCCGGGCCGAAGCGCCCGTCCCCCAATCCCCAGACTGAGGAAGGACTGGTTTTGCAGGAACCGAAGACCAAAGGGGCAAACTTGGAAAAGGAGTGAGGTGCATTGTAGGCACCGAGGTGATGGGTTCCGAGTAGGATGTCGGAGCAGAAGGCTTCGGAACCAAGATGGTCAAAGGAGGAGTGTAAGGGATAAACCAACCCAAGTCCTGCAGGTAATGGGTTTTATAAAGTGTGGGTATCGCCCTGGCTAACAACAGCTGGTCCATAAGACGCACCACATTGTGTTCCGACAGGCTCCTGGTGGATCTAGTGGATACTCCAGGAGCCTGTCCCAGAAACAGATCTACGGAAGGGGAGTATTGGGTCCGTGGTGCAAGGTCTGCCGGCACTGAAGTCGCTAGTTTCGAGACTGGGAGTAAAGGGGTCAAATCCAGCGTAGTCGGTACAATGCTTGGTGCCAAAGTGGCACTTGGAGCCGAAATGGTCAGTTCCAAAATCGTAACTAATGAAGGAGTCGAAGGTGTGCCCTGAGCCAAAGTGGCCACAGGTGCCGAAGTTGAGATAGGTGTAGTGAGGTCTATAATCGGTGCCGGAGGTAGGACCAGTGCCGAAAGTGGAGGCAGTATCGAAGGTTTTGAGATGCTCTGAGCCAAGGAAGATGGAGCCGTAGAGGCAGACTTATGCTCTGAGGACAACTTTGGGACCTTTGATTTCACAGGCTTGCCCTGATCACCCGATGGTGAAGAGGGAAGACAGTGGGACCTCTTTTTGTCTTTAGTAGTAGGGGTTGAGACCTCCATGGCTTAAATGGCCTCTGAAAAGGGAGACTTAAGTAACCCTTTCAGTATCAGTTTATTTTTGTGCTCATTAAGAGTGCGTTGACTGAAACTCTGATAAATGTCACATGAAGGCTGCACCAAAAAGTGGGGCACTCCCAAACAGTATATACAATCATCACCATTAGGTAACTTGCCATTGCATGAAGCACAATGCTTAAAACCTGAAGTACCCTTCTTATCCGACATCTTGATAAAGTGACACCACAGGCCAACAGTATAATCCAGTTAGAACAAAAGTCAAACACTGTTCAAAGAAGTCACAACTGTACCAATACAGTGATATGTAGGAGAGAAAACAGAAATACCTTACTAAAAACCAAACCTATGAGGCTAGACAGGAAATTAAATACCAGCTATGGTACTGAAGGAATACCACAAGGGTAAGGGAGGAAAGGTGGTACCAACATTGGTACTTGAAAGGTTTACCAACGGTAACAATGGGTAGAGTAAAGAAGCAAACAAACAATGTTAGACAGAAGAAAACACATTAGAAATACTATTTGCTCAATAAAAAATGAAGATATCAAAAATTTTCCTCACAAATATCAAATAAAGTTCCACTTAGCTGAGAGCTCGGCTGAAACGTTGCTTTACGGCTACATGGCAAACGAGATCTGAGGTAACAGGGAGAACGACATTCTGGGTAGAAACGTAGCTTGAGAGTTTTTTTGGCTGGCACGAGCTTTGTAAAAAGTCTGAATCAGTCATGGGGGCTCGGAACCGAACCCATCAGTGATGAATGGAAAGAAGATTAACAACAACAGACCTGTAGGTAAGTGAGGAGACAGAGCTCTCGGATCCAATACTCTGGTACAAGGCACTAAGGTCTTATCCTACCGGATCCGATATTTCACATGTTGAATCAGATGAAAATAGACAACAGTGGATTTATCAGTTTCCAGCAGAGCAAGTTATTTTTTGGCAGTCACTGGAAATTTAGTCTGTACCACTGAAGATGTGTCGAGGGTCATAACAGGCAATCTATAATTAGAGAAGAAAATGTTTAAAAAACTATATGAAAGTATTTGATATGGAGGATGTTATTACAAGAGCAGGAGTTAAGAAGGACTTTACATATTATTTCCCAAGATGTAATAACTGTGCAAGAATGGATATGTCTATGCAGACAATATGTAGACAAACCCACTGCCGTAAATAGCAAAAGTAACAAAAAACTGAGGGTAATGCTACTCAAAGCCAGAAGTCTAAACCTCAAAATGCACACACTCGAGGCACTCCTCAGTATGGAGAAAATTGATATATGTGCAGTAAGAGAAACCTGGTTTAAGGCTCTAGAGAGCACCCCAGCACTACCAGGCTACAACTCGTACCATACATTTCAGCCACAGAACCCAGATAGAAATACAAAAGGTGGGGGCGTATCCATATTCACCAAGGATACCCACACCTCCAGGTTACTGGAAAAGCACAATGTTTCAGAGATCATCCACATGCAACTAACAATGCGCAAAACTGCAATTCAAATTGTAGCTTGCTACAGATCACCCACCATGTCCCAGTACCCACATTCCATTTCTAGAAACACTGGGAAACATAAAGGTCCCACCAAACACCCTAATATTGGCTGATTTCAATTATCCAAACATTAACTGGGAGAACTATTCAAGTACTAACTCCCTTGCCCAACATTTCCTAGAATTTATAAACTCAAAAGCCCTGGATCAACTGGTCAACACTCCCACCAGAGGTGACACCATACTGAACCTGGTCATCACCAACATGGGCGACCAGTGTTCCACACCAGAGGTCAACACCTCGCTGGTTAGATCTGACCATAAACAAATCACTCTGGATATCCACATTCCGCCCCCACCCCCGGACAAGGAAACCACTGTGAAAAACTTTTCAAAAGCAAACTTCACATTACTTAAGACAGAGGTGGAAAGTTTCAAAGACCCCATGCTAAAGGATAACGCTGTCCAAGCTGCAAAATCCTTTACTAATGCATTCTATGGGCACCTACAAGAATGCATGGATCATGCTATCCCAAGCAAAACCAAGACTCACTCCTCCAAGAAAAGGAAACCAGTCTGGTGGACCCCTGCCATAAAAAAGCTATACAATAGAAGGAGGAAACTAGTACAGAAAGAGTAAAATCCCAAGAAAGGAAGACATCCTTGATCAGTATCAACAAGAAACTACGATGCCTCGTAAAATCATCCAAGGCGAGGTTCGAAAGAAGAATTACCAAGGACTCCAAAGATAACC